>NW_002987853.1:49569-82948 GCF_000006295.1 Pediculus humanus corporis | reverse complement strand
AAAAGGATGATGATGATGATTATATTAAATTAAAAAAGAAAAGAAGAAGAAAATGAAAATGTGTTCGCCAAGGGAAAATTCTTCTTCCACGACAATTTTTTCAACGTGATCCGCAAAATACATATTAAACATTAGGCTAACATAAATATTTAAATATTTGTCAGTCTTTGTTTAGTATGGATTTTGCGAGAGATCTTTTATCAACAGAAATCCACCACCATACACATATACATACATAAAAAGAGAAGAATAAAAAAATATATTATTATTATTATTATTAATAAATTTTATTGGATATTATTGGTCTTGACAAGTAATAAAAAAAAAAATAATGATGATGATGGAATTGATGTTGACAAAAACTTATGTAACTAATTTTCTTTTCTCCTTTCCTTCCCTTCCCCCTCCCCTCCCCTTGTTTATGAATTTATTGATTTTGCAAAAACCTCGGAATATTTTTTATCATACAAAAAAAATAAAGAAAATAATAATGATGATGAATGAATTTTTCTACGGTTCTTAATAATTAATTGGTTTCGTTATTAATTAATTAATTTTACTAAAGCATTCATAACATTTCAAAAATTATTATTATTATTATTATTATTATTATTATTATTAATATTATTATTATTATTATTAATATTATTATTATTAATATTAATATTATTATTATTTTTGTTCACCATTAAACACGACAAGGCTACTTGTCGGAGTTTTTTTTAAGTATTTATCCGAGGTTTCTACCCGATTCCTTAGGGACAAATACTCGAATTTCGGTGGTACCACTTATTATAAGATAGCACCACATCAATTCTTGAAGGTCTTCCTGAGTCCGTCTTTTTCGATGGGAACGATTTGTCTCCTGAACTGGGCTCCGGTGACTAACATCTTTGGAGTGGCCAGGGTCAGAAGCAGTGAAATTCACGTTCTCGTCGAGCTGCCTCAGGTCGACAGTAGAACAAGATTTTTGTTTTTGGTTCTTACTTTGTCTTGTTCTCATTTTTTTGCTCTTTTTAAGCCAACAGCACGTGGCGTTCTCAAACGGTCACCCATCCAAGTTTGCACCACGCCCGATGCTGCTTAACTTCGGTGATCGTACGGGAACCGGTGTGACCAGCACGCTATGGCCGTTGGCTTATTATTATTATTATTATTATTATTATTATTATTAATATTATTATTATTATTATTATTATTATTAATATTATTATTATTATTATTATTATTATTAATATTATTATTATTATTATTATTATTATTAATATTATTATTATTATTATTTACCTATTGAAATGAAAATAAACGGGAAGCGATGCGAGGGGAGGGGAGGCAGGGAGGTGAGGTTGAATTTTTTTTTTCCCGTTTGTTTGCTCGATTTTAACAACAACAACCGCAATCTCGGAGAGTTATAATGTAAACAGTGAAATCAGGTACAACAGTAAACTTTGTCGCACCTGCAAATTTTTTTGCTGTTGTTTACCCATTCTCATCGGTAAATATATTATTTATTAGAGTTTGCGATTATCACCGTAAAAAATTATTATTATCATAAATTATTGTGGGTAAACAAAAAAATTCAAAACATTTTTATTATAAAAAATTTAAAATTCCCGATGAATACGAAAGTTATCTAAAAAATTTTTAATTATTATTATTATTTTCACACACCTGGACAAATAATTTTTATGACGTCATATATATATATTGTACAGATGAAAATTTTTTTAGGTCATCTTTTCGTTAGGAAAAAACGTGATTAATTTTTTATAGATAATAATAATTTATAGTCGTTCCGCCATATTAAAAAATTTTCGTAATGAAAAAAAAAAAAAATTCTCTACATATTTGTTCCCTTTTTAATTTATTATTATTATTATTATTTATTTCGTCTGCTTGCTATTGTTTATTTTTATTTAAAAAATTAAAATTAAAAAAAAAAATTTTTTCACGTTAATATCTTATCGAAATTTATTAATTTATTATTACTATTATTATTATTATTATTGGTTTTTCGGTTAATGAGACGTTGCGAAAAATTGCATTAAATTTTAGTCAAAATTTACCTAAAAAAACTAATTTTACACTTTATTATTATTATTATTATTATTACTGATATCATTTAAGCTTTTTTTTACGCATATCATTTGGATCATATATATATATATAAAGTGTTTTCATACCTTAATCGCATACCTTAATTTTTGTGTCATTCATACCTTACTTAATTATCGCTCCCGTAATTATTATTATTATTATATTTACGTCGTACGTATATACACTGAATAAATTTTTGTTTTTATTATCATATGAAACGTCATCATTATTATTATTATTATTATTATTATTATTATTATTTGTTTTTGTTTTCTTTTTTTTTTTTTTCAAAAAATCGTATATTTACCTTTTTTTTTATTATTTTACTTTTATAAATAATGATAATAATAATTATCGATATTGAAATAATTCTTGATTAAAAGTTTTTTTTTCACATGCTCGTAAGGTGGGTGAAATTTGTTTTTTTTGTAACGATAATAATATTAATAATAATAATAATAATAATAATAATAATAATAACCGAAATTCGAGTATTTGTCCCTAAGGAATCGGGTAGAAACCTGGAATAAATGCTTAAAAACCCCGACAAATAAGAGCCTTGTCGTCTTTAAGAGTGACCATAATAATAATAATGATAATAATAATATATAATAATAATAATAACAATATATAATAATAATAATAATAAAGGTTTCAGGTATTTATTTATTGTTTATATGTCGTTTAGCATTCGTACTCCGTCTTGGTTTTTTTAAGGTGCAAAAAAAAAAAAAATTTTTTTGCCAAAATTATTATTATTATTATTAATGAATTTAAATTATTATTATTAATATTTTCAAAATGTTATTATGATTCATAAATAAATAACGTAAACAAAGACGTTTTTTTTTAAGGGTTATAAATTGTGATTTAGTGGTCAAAGTCTTTTTTTTTCGTTTTGTAGGTCAAACAAAATTAGGGTGTTTATTTATTTATTTATTTATTATTATTATTATTTCAATGTTATTTTTTTTTATTTATGTAAACTTATTTATTTGTGTGTGTGAACCTGCGTGAGAATGTTGATATACATACATATATTATTAAACTCGTGAATCATTCTAGAAAAATTTTCAAAATGAAAATATCTTATCACGTGTATCACTTTTAATAAATAAATAAATCAATAACGAAATTATTATTATTATTATTATCAGTAATTTTTTACTCTCATAAAGTTTATTAAAAAAGAAAAAAAAATGGTGGCAGGGAAAAGTTTCCCTCCCTGTTTTTTTTCCCTCCCCTCACATTATTTTTAACGATTAATAAGTGAATTTATTAACGAACGCGGCGGCAAAAGTTTGAAATATAAAAATAAAAATAAATTTTTATTATTATTATTTTTTGCTAGGGATGTATAATAATAATAATAATTTACGAAAGGATGCCATTTTGTTTTTTTTTTTTAAATTACTTATACTGGGTTGTACGAATTTATGTTATTTGAATTTACCATCGATCGTTTAAAAAAAATAAGATAAAGAAGGAGGAGGAGAGGAGGGGAAAAAAAAGAAAATCGTCGAATGCATTTCAAGAGAGACAAACAACAAACAACAAACAAACAAACACGACAACCCGGTTGTCATTCAATGCCAAGACAAAATTTCTTGTTAAAAAAAAAAAAATTTTATTTCGGCCTAGAATCGTCAAGGTCCATTTAAGCCTACAAATGTGGGTTTTTTAAACTTCACCTTATCATAACGAAAAGGAAGTTCCTGTAGGAAAAATAAAAAATTTTTTATCAAAAATTTTCAATTCGTCCTTTTTTATGTTTGCAACAAACAATATTTACTTCTTACTAACAACCGTCGGAATTTATTTTATTTTTTTATTTTTTTCTCCCCTCCCCCCTTCAATTCGCATTTAGTGCCTTGGAAAATTTATATAAAAAAATAAAATTTTATTATAATTATTATTATTATGTATTATTGATTCTTTTCGAAAGGGGGAAAGGGAAGAAAAACACGCGCACACACAAACTTATACCAACGTATTTTTATTACAAAAATAATAATAATAATAATAACGATAGGTAAAATATCTCGTTAAAAAAAATTTTTCCTTAATAAAAAAAAAAATAAATAAATAAAATAAAAGTTAATATTATTATTATTTTATAAAAGTCCGTAATAAAATATTGTAATGGCGGTTTTAAGGGGGTAAACCACGTGTGTATACAAACAACAACAACATAATTTTATCTAATTGAAAATAAGGGGAAAAGATTTAATAAACAAGTGGTTTTTTTTTCTCATTGGTTGGTCGATCGAACAACATAACGAAACCTTTTTTTTTTTTTTCTTTATTCCTTTTCCTAAAATTTAATAATTCTTTCATAGTCAGTCGTTCTTAAACCTTTTTTAATAAAAAAAAAAAATATAGATCGGAGTAGGCAGGTACTTGTTGTGTGTCCGGTTGTTGTTGTTGGTGTACTTTACCGTCGTTTAATTATTTTGTTTGTGTTTGTTTTTTAACGTAATAAAAAATGTTTTTTATAAAATACGAATTATTTTTTCCAGATTAATTTTTCTTTCAATTTTACAAAAAAAAAAAAAAAGAAAAACATGTGAACATGTGTCATTGCGAGGATTTAAATGTTTGCAACAAAACAAAATCGACTCTTAAAAGGTAATGATAATAATAATAATAATTTTTGTTTGTTTTCGTTCGATCGAAAAAAAAACGCGAGGAGTTGTACGTGACGTAATTAATTAATAAATTTTCCAGGGTGGATTTTCTTTACGATAACGAACAAGATAGCGACGTTGTATTTTTAGTAGGGATAGAACCCGACGTCTGGAGAATACCAGGTCATAAGAAAATATTATCAGAGACAAATGTCGTTTTTCGGGCGTTGTTAGATGGTCCGTTGGCAACTCGCGATAACATAATCGTTATTGAAGATGTCGAAGGGAGAGCTTTCGATTATCTATTAAGGTAAAAAAAAAAAAAATGGTTTTTTTTTTCTCTCGTTTCGTAACGGAAAATAAATAACTTTGGTAAAATTTCAGGTATTTATACGGGAAAGAAGTTAATATTCAATCTGCGTCTACGGCTTTGAACATTTTATACGCCGCACATAAATATTTATGTTCCGGATTAATACAAGTTTGCGTTAAATATTTAGATGAAAATATGAACGAGAAAAACGTTTTAGAAATTTATACTCATGCGAGGCTCTACGCCGTTCGTGATGATAAAACGGCGTTCGAACCCTCGGCACCGGAAGCATCGACTGAAATATGTGATCTCCATTGTTATTCGCAGTCGAATAACAACAACAACAACAACAACGAGGACGTCGTTTGTCCGAAAGTCAATGAACAAAATGGTAATTCGATACCCTATTGGTCGGAAGCATTAGTTCACAATTGTCTTCAGTACATCGATGAAAATGCGGATCAAGTTTTGGTACAGGAGGGAATAGAAGATTTATCGTCGGAAAATCTTAAAGAAATAATCAAACGAGACACGTTGAAAATAAAATCGGAATACGTTGTTTTTTTAGCACTCGATAGGTGGGCAAATCGAGAATGTAAAAGAAGAAAATTAAATTTAAATTTGAAAAATCGACGATTCGTTTTAAACGATTTAATTTACGAAATACGTTTTCCATTTTTCACATCCGACGAATTCTTATTGGGTCCCATACAAAACGGTTGGTTGGATCAACAAGAGCTAACAATTTTTTCGAGTTTGATATCGAACAAATGTAAAAACAACAATAATAATACCGGTCGTATACCGGAAAATTGGAAAAATCACATGAAAAAAATATGCAGGAAAAGGATTTACAACGAAAACGATAGCGTGACTCTGAGTCAAAGGTCATGCGGTATCGAAACGGAAAAGGTAAAAGAGAAAAACGTTAAAAAAAGTCATTCGAAATTATTATTTAAAAAAAATAAAAATAAAACTACGAACGGAAAAGGGAAAATTATGAAAGCATCGACGTTCGACGATAATGAAAAATCATGCACAAAATGTTTTCCTGAATTTATGGTCGATATTCTCGTTTGTTTGTTCGATTGAAAGAATGTGAGAGGAAAGGGAAGTGGAGAGAAGAAGAGGGGAAGAAGGAAAAAAAAGAGGAGGAGGAGAATAATCGATCATTGAAACGCAAAATATAAAGTACCTGAAAAAAAATTTTTTTTTTTTCACATTATTGTCAGGTTTCTTTTTATGTATGTGAAGAGTTTAGAAAATAGAAGAAAAAAGATTTTATCTTAAACGATCGATATCTAGTCAAAAGAGCCTCTTATCGTCTGCTTCGAACGTAAACGAAATTTTTTCAAATTTGAATCTCGCGGTGAAACGCAGAGAAAAAGGAAAAAAAAAACAAAATGTCACCGGATGTACGAATCGGGGAGAAAAACGATTAAAAAATGCATTGATAACGTTTTTTTTTTTTTTTTTGCACATTTTGCTAAAAATTTTAATCGATTTAATGTGTAAACGGTTGTCGTTGTCGTTGTTGTTGTTGTTGTCCTTATCGATAAAACCTTAAACGGTCAATCGAAAAAATCGATCAATTTAATCATTTGTTGCACATTTCGACCGTAAATAATTTTATTTCGTTTCGAATTTTCCGGAAATCGCGAAATTTATCATTAAATTCACGTTATCGATAATTATTGATTGATTGATTTATAAAACATAAAATTTGGTTGCCATTGATTTATTTTAAATGTTTATCTTATGGATGTCCGAACGGGAATGCGCGAGTCAATAAATTCTTATATATACGTTAAATGAGTTACCGTTTTTAGATATATATTTGCGTGTTTTTATAAAATAAACGTCCGAACGTGTGTCCAACCCTTAAATCACTTTATCCACCCTTAAAATTTCCATCCCTCCCTCCCCCCGATATCGAAACCCTTTTTTATAAAAATTTGTTACAAAAATTTATTTCTTTCTATAATAAAAAAAAAATTTTATTTCGCGTCATTTATTAAATAAATAAATATATAAATATATAAACGTGTTGATTAATTGTTTGTTGCGAACGTGTATTTTTTTAATAAATAAATTATTTATTAATGATGATTATTTATTAATTATTACGATTAATAAAATTTTATTTTTTATTATTAATTAAATGAATGAATTTAAATAAATAAATAATTTTTTTTTCTCGGAAATAAATTTGACGATTTTAAGAGGCCGGTCCTAACTATTATTATTATTATTATTATTATTATTATTAATTTATGTACATAAAAATATAAATAAATAAATTTTTTAATGTAAAAAATTTTTCATATCTCGTGGTCGATTTTAAATTGTAATTTTTTTTTTTTTTAATGGGGTTTTTGTATTCGATGACCCTTTAGAGAAAAAAAATTGTAACTTTCATAAGTTAAATATAAGCGTTATGTCATATATAAAATTTGAAATTTTTATGCGAAATGACCGTTGAAAGGGGTTGTGGGTGTATATGAAGATATAACCTATTTTAAATAAAAATTCTTTGCCCTCTTTTCCTCCCCCTTCTTCCCTCTTCCTTCCCTTCCCTTGCATTCCTACGTACCTGCGAAAAGGCAGGAGGTAATTTTTCCCTTTTTTTTTTTTTTGTTAGTTATTGTCCATTTTGAATCCAGGTGTTGTCCACCATCATCACGTACGCGTTAAATT
Source organism: Pediculus humanus corporis (assembly GCF_000006295.1). Classification (NCBI taxonomy): domain Eukaryota; kingdom Metazoa; phylum Arthropoda; class Insecta; order Psocodea; family Pediculidae; genus Pediculus; species Pediculus humanus. The sequence goes on along the minus strand of NW_002987853.1, from coordinate 75,214 downwards.
ATTATTATTATTATTTGGGAAAAGGTAAAGAATTTGTTAAGTGGTGGGGGTAGAGGGGAGGAAATACGAAGAGAGAGACGCGGGAAATTTAAATTTAAAGAAATAATAATAATAATAAGTTATGTAAATTTAACTTATGAAAGTACTTGTATGCCATTGTGAAACAAACAAAACGCTTTTAACGGTTTTTTTTTTAATAACGTTTCATTTGATGAAATGTAAAAAAAAAATTATCTCTATCGCCTTTTGTGCCGTAATTAATTAATTAATAATATTTGTAAGAAAGAATGATTTTTTTTATGTAATAATAAATTTTTTTCTTTTTTTAAATTTTACACAATTTTTTTTAATCCTTTCCTTTCCATTGGTTTTTTTTTCTGTTGATTAATTACGACAATTTTTATGTATATATATTCAAAAATAAATCTTACCGTAAGACAAAGAGTGAATCTTGATCATTATTACTTATTAATTATTATTTTATCCATTAAGAAAATGAAGAGAACGCAATTTTTGTTTCACAAAGAGAAGACATTCGAACGAAATTTAAATTTAACGGTTTTTTACTACTATGATGGCGTCACATCGAAATTACATTTGACGATTCGTTATTAAACTCGGAGTAATTAAAATTAACAATGGTTTTTATCCACACAAACACACACACACACACACTACACTTTTATAACTTTCTTTTTGTTTAGTAAATTTACAAAATTATTATTAAAAAACTATTATTACAACACTTTTTTATTTTATCCATGTAAAACACTTTTGCCCGGTTCGAAACACTGCGGCGGCAAATAGAATAAAGAAAATAAAGTTGGCAACGCTTGTAAATTTCATTTTCAAAGGTTGTCTAAACGTTTTCATTTTTATGCGTGAAACATGTTTCTCTAAGAGTGAATAACATAACAAATGTAAATCAACTAAACGTATTTTTAAACGATTATTTATTTATTTATTAAAGTTAAAATGGCAGTTCCGTCATTTTATATAAAAAATGGAAGTTCGGATTTTTTAAATAAGCAAAGAAATTTATTCGATATCCTGGATTCGGCTGAAAAAGAAAAAAAATCTTGTGATAATTCGTGCAATGATTCAATGGATATCGATGTAAACAAATCGAGTAGTAGGCGACAAAGAAAAATCACAAAACAATTTAGAGGACAGGAAAGTTTATTTAACAAACCGTTAAGTTTACCACCTAGATTTAAAAAAAGGAATAAAGTTCCCGATTTTCAAAGGAATCCGCACAAGTGGACAAAATACAGTTTAGGAGACGTTACTCAAAATGAAATGTCAAACGAAACAAATACTGCTGCTGCTATGTCATTTCTTCGTGATATTGAAATTCAAAAATTAAAAACTCGCGTTAAAATGGAAGTTGATGATTCGAATGATTGCAAATCCAAACCTGTTTGTACAAATGGTCATTTGTTTAATCTCCCCACCATAAAACGTGAAATCAAAAAAGATTGTGAACCAACACTCGAAAACTCTAGTGAAACACCTAAATCCGTTTTTAAAGGAACCAAATTCGTCATGGCTGAATATGTTGTTGGTCAAAATAAAAAACAATGTAAAAAAATCAATAAAAAAAATGATAATGTCGAAAAGGGAAAAGAAATTTTTTTGAATCACATACACGAATATGAAGATGAATAATTATAAGTAAATGTATGTATGTATGTACCTTATTTTGTAAAAATATTACAATTTAAATATGCACATACCTGTACATAACCAATGTATACAAATTATAATAATAATAATGATAATAATAACAATTAACAGTAATAATTTTTTTGGTTTCGTTTAAAATTCCCTCTTCCAAATATTACAAAAATACTCACCAGAACTTTTACCAATAAAAAAAAAACAAAAATTAATTTAAATGATAACAAGGATTCTGATAAGGGACAGAAAAAAATGATAACAATTCTGAAATATTAACAAAATAACACGCATACTTGTATTCAATTCAAAAAATAAATAAATTAACAAAGAAAAAAAAAAAAATTTGGCTTTTTTTTTTAAACGTGAAATAATCACATAGTGAATACATTTACTGCAACGACTTATTATTATTATCACGATCGATCACGAAGATTGCCGACGTCCTTCTCCGCTTTTTTATTAAATACATTTTTTAAAAAAAGTTAAATTTGAAAATTTTTAAAATAATTAACGTAATCTTGAATGGCGAACGCTTGCCGATAAAATTCTTTGTACCACAGTTGAGTGAATCCATCATCGATTCTTCTCATGCATTTCTCAACATTTTCCTTTATAATATTTAATTCATCATTATCGAGGAAATCATCGATTTCTTTATCATTTTCCTCGGAGACGTTTTCGTTTCCGTTTCCGCATGTTCTCGCGATGATAAAATTCTCGTCGTTAATATTTTCATCGACACTGTCGACGCTGTCGTCCTCGTCCTCGTCGTCATCGTCGTCGTTTTCTACCACTTCCCATTCTTCTTTTCTATTTTCCTTTTCTTTTTTACATTCTTCTTCGTCATTCTTCGTCGATATATTTTCTTTTTCCGTCTCGTTCTTCGACATTAAATTACTTTCCAAATCTTTTTCGTATTTTTTCCAATTACTCAAATAACACGAATGAAACAAATCCACGTGATCTTGTGACACGTTTTTCACAACAACATCCTCGGTATCATTTCTCATTTCTTTATCTTTTTCTTGAGCTAAATACTTTTCTTTGCTTTCCTTTAATTCGTTAATGTTCCTGAGTTTAGGTTTGTCGTCGACGACGAGAAAGGTTTTAAAACAAAAATTAATCAGGTTCGATACATCTTCGTTTGAATTCGACATTTTTGTTTCCGTTTGGGTTTCATTTTTGTCTTCCTTCAAATTTTCACTCCGGCCTCCATCTCCCTTTTTCGTCGTCTCTTCGAAAATTTTCTTATTCAGAGAAATAAATTTGTATTCTCCCTCTAGACTCTCGAGTTTTTTGAAATTTTTATCTTTTGCCTTGTTCAAATTTTCCAAAACGTCGTCTCCCTCTTTTGGGAAAATGAAAACGGAAAAATTTCGTCCGCCGATTTGATAGAGCATTTTTTGAAATTCTTGGCATTCCGAACCGTTTTGAACGATCGTCACGGCTACGCCCTGAGTTCCAAAACGCCCGGCTCTCCCTATTCTGTGCATGTAAGTCGAACCGTCGTATGGCAAATCCAAATTTATTATCAAATTAACATTTTCCGCATCGATTCCTCTCGACGTCAAATCCGTCGACACCAAAATCCGACAACGAAATTCTTTCAGGCATTCTATTGTTTTCAATCGTGACGTTTGACTTTGTGAACCGCTGATGCAAACCGTTTCCCAACCCTTTTGTTTCAATTGAGTGCAAAGGCTTTCCGCTCTGTGTAATCATCAACATAAAATACAACAACAAAATAAATTTTACTCGAATTGTTTTCGTGAAGCCAGTTTCCCCCCCCCCTACCCCCTTGTTTTTCAAACGCTTTACAAAAAAAAAAAAATAAACAAAACATAATTTCAAAGGAAAATAAAAAAGAAATGGAAAAAGTACCGGCTTTGATAATTGGAAAATATCAAACATTGTTTGAATGACACTTTATCCAGTATCCTTACGACCTCCGATACCTTATTCTGAATCTTGTTCAAAAGGTTGAGATGATGAGGTATTATCGATACGAACTGTCGTATACCTTTTAGAAAAACGTCACCCACGCTGATCCTTATCGGACTTATCATGAAACGAGTGACGAATTCATTTAGCGCGGGTGGAAAAGTCGCGCTCGTTGCTATCATTTGTTTTTCCTTTGGCAGTTGCAAATAAATAAAGCTAAAAATAAAGAAAAAAAAATCCACACGTTAAATATTTTCTTTAGAAAAAAAAAATTTTTTAAAAATAGAAAAAACTTTTTTTTTTTTAAAGCCCCTCCCTCTCTTCCTCCACCTCCTACCCCCTCCCAGTAAAAAAATAAAAAAATTCGTTTTGCTGTTGTTTAAACAAAAGGATTATAATTACTCCTCTGATGCTTTTTCTTTTTTCTTTTTTTTTTAACAGCAAAATTTTTTGGCAAATTTAATTGAATGGATTCCAATTTATTCGCGACCTTCCCTGTCGTAAATAATAATAAAGAAAAAAAATTTTTTTTTTTTTTTTTTTTTTCAAATTTTCCGTATATTCCTCGTTCGCCATTTTTATTTAATTTTTTTGGCTCTTTTACAAATCGACGGTATGAAAACCTTTTAAGGTATTTACGACAACAAAGGATCGTCAACAAAACCACTAATAACTCTTGTTGTAAAATATTTCTTTCTTTTTTTTTTGGCTGCCCACGTTAAAATTTAAAAATAAAATGTGAATTCGAAATAGAAAATAAAAAATATATAAGAAAACAAATCATCATTCTCTGACATTTTGACTCAATTCTCTTCATTTTGGTATTCGTTTATGACGTTTATGACGTGACGTTGTCATTTTCCTTTCGACCGTTAATTCAAAAATTAACACGAAAATAAAAATAAATATTTATTAGGCGTGACAAACCATCACACGCGGTTTTGTTTCGCGAAAAAATTATTATTATTATTTTTTTTTTTTCCCTCCTTTTTCTCCACGGTAATTAAACTAAAAAAAAAAAAAATTAAACTGTTATTCTACACCGCTTGAAGAAACGCAAAATAAAAAATTTTTTTTACAAATTACTAATTACGAAATCGATTTTCCGAACCTACAGCAACATTATTCGAATATAAGAACCGCGATTGCGTCATTATTATTATTATTATTATTATTATTATTATTATTATTAATGCCGCATGTAAAAAATAAAAATAAAATTTGAAATAATAACCAATAATTAACGACTAATCCTTTTTCCCGAATTTTCTTTTCCTTTTTTTTCCTTTTGTTTGATAAGCGTTATCAATAATCGTCGATCACGTGGCTACGTTTTTTTATTTAAATTCAAATTCAGGTACACGCGCACGCTCTTTTATCTTTGAATTGGGGAGAAAAAAAAACAAAAAATTAGTCACGGAGGTGGCAAAGCCTCGTTTGTTACCGCTTCGAAAAATTCCGTACCTAATATCATTCCTGAAACTTTCCTCCATGAGTTTATCGGCTTCGTCTAAAACAAACAACCTGATGGAATCGACTTTCATCGAACCTTCTTCGATGAGGTGTTTGACTCTTCCTGGTGCGCCGACGGCTATTTGACATTTTTTTATATTTTTCTTATCCGTGACGAGAGGCATGCCTCCTATGAAAGCGGAAACTTTTAAATTTTTGAAATTTTTACCAATGGCCGATATCACCTGGAAAACAACATAAAACGACGTCGCAAACACCCTCTCCCCCCCTCCTCCTCGTGGGGGCAAGGGGGTTTAAATGAAGAAAAAAGTGGGAAAAGAGGTGATATCGACGATGATGAGTCGATATTAATAATAATATTAATAATAATAATAACAACAACAACTTCGTACGTCTTTTATCTGAACGGAAATTTCTCTCGTGGGACTCAAAATCAAAACTTGCAAATTATCCGAATCGGAATCCATCATTTCCAGTGCGACGATTGTGAAAACGCAAGTTTTTCCAGTTCCAGATTTCGCCTGTACTATGAGATCTAAAAATGAAAGGAAATAACGTCAAAGCTTTGAATCGTCTCCATCGGCGATAACTTAATAAAAAATAAATAAATAAACCAACTGACCGAAACCGCATCTTCCGAGCGGTATTGCTTTCCTTTGAACCGGAGAAGGTTTTCTGAACCCGCACGATTCGAGACCTTTGAAAGTCAAATCCGAAAGGAGAAGATCTTTAAAATAAATTTCATCATCTAATATGACGTCATCCGTTCTCGGTTTTTCATTTAAACTGTGCGCTATTATTCTTTCAGACATTTTCGTTTCGTTCATCTGAAAACATGAAAAATCACCGTAAAAACCTTTAAAAAAAAAGAAGGGGGAGAGAGAGGGATGCAAGTGACCAAAAATAACGAAAACAAATTGAAAATTTCCATCGGGTTGTTATTAAGGAGTCTTTTTTTTTAAACGGTAAAACCGTTACGAATTTGAAACAATCATTGTCAATTACAATGAGTAAAACAAATAGATTTGATACACGACTCCTTCTGGCAACCGTGAACTTGGCAAAACAAAATTCGCACGTATCTATATATATAAATATTTTATTTTTTACACATCGATTCCTCTCTGCCCTTAAATCGTAACGAAAAAAGTCATGCTTTTACCAAAAAAAAAAAAAAAAAAGAAAAAATATTCATGTGTGTCGTCGCACTCTCCTTACGAGTACCAACCCATTTTGCAACTCGTTAAAATTATCTAATGCCACTTTGCCCTTCACCGAAACATTAAAATTATCATAATTAACGAAAGAAAAAAACGTTTGTTTTCCATCAGGTTTAATTCAATACTTGTAAAATTGTTTTTTTTTTTTTAAAAAGACGAACGAAATGATGTAATCAATTATTTCTTTGTTATTTAATATTTTAAATTTAACCAGTCGCAGTAGTCACAAGCATAAGAAAAATAAATTAGATTTTTAAAAATTTCCAAAAGATAAAAAATAACTTTTTAAAAAATATCAAATTGCATATGGTGTTGCATGGTAAAAATGAAAATAAAATATTTGTAACCTTTAATTATATACACTTTTCTTGAGGTATCGGTTTTAAAAAATAAGCCTGATGAATGTTTTTTTTCGATGTAAAAGTTATTCGGTAATAAAATCAAAACTACTTACAATTATAATTATATTTTGATGAACTATTTTTATATTCACTGAGTCACACAGAATAATATTGTGAAAATGACACTGAAAGCTTGTTGATAAAATAATCTATAAGTATAAAAAATACTGATTCCATTTCATGATAAATGTAATTGTAAAAAAATTTTTTATTTCACCCATCACAAATGAATATCGCTATTTCATATTTTAGAACTGATACAATGATATTAAATATGAAAATTATTATTTGTCTAAATAAAAATTTTAGAATAGTAAAAACTTAAGAATAAAGCGTCTTGGGGGCGATAATTTTTAGCGTTTATTGCCCCTACAGTAAAAACTATTTGATATTTAATTTTTTTCACAAAATATTATTATTGTTTTTGGTGTTGCTGAGGCTATCATTATTGTTGTTACTGCTATGAACATATGCATCGCTCATCTCAAAATCAGATTCAGTATTGACATTTAAAAATTCATCTGTACATTCTGATAAATTAGATGTGAATAGTTTTTGATAGGTTGGAGAAGTCACCATCATTTCTTTATCATTATCGTTGCAATCGCCAACTTTTTTATTTTTGGTGTTTTCAGTCTCTTGATCGGTGGTGTTACATTGAAAAAAATATTTCGATTGTGTGTCATCTTTCATAAAATTATTTATCAAATCTTTATGGCTAACCACTTTCCACACTGAGTTTTCTATGGGTAAACCATTTTCCCTTGCTTGTTTTTCTAATTCTTGAATCCTTAAAAGAAGTTTTTTACTTTGTGATTGCAATTGTTTGTTATCAAATTCTATTTCTTTTAATCTATTATTATCTTTTTTCAATAGTTTTATATAATCTACAGATGATTTAAGTATGGCACCTTTATTTTGTCTATTATCTCTTACTAAATCATAATGAGGATCATTTGTTTTCGGTAATAAATCTGCCAATTCTTTAATTCTATCATTTATATTATATCTCCTTCTTCTTTCTATCATATTGTGATTGTCTTTTTTAAGTCTGTCTTTAGGATCAATTTCACCATAGCTTGATGATTTTACTTTAAAATTATTAGATGGGCTTGAATCATTGTTAGAATTTTTTATCGAGGAGTCAACAGAAAGGTATGATCCATAAAAGTTTTGAGATTTACAAGCTGAATCATTTTTTTCTGCTTCAAGAGCTAAAACTGTTTCATATAAATCTTCTGTATCAGATGTACCAGTGCTGGTTGTCACTGATGCTCTGGAGGCACTAGGCGAAAGAATTTCAGGAGATGGCAAGGTTGGACAAGTAACAGAATTATATTCCAGTTTAGATTTGGCTTTAGGTTCCTGAGTAATCGGCTCACTTTGAACTCCACTTTTTCTCATAAAAACATTTTCAGGTTGAGCAGAATTTAAATATTGCCACACTTGATTTTCCTGTTTAGCTTTGATATGATATTTTGTAGGATGTTGTAATTTAGTAGTCACTTGTAAAACATGAGAAGGAACTTTCAAACTTTGAATATTTCGAGGAACAGAAACTGGATTCGAAATGGGTTTATTTACTTTTGTAACATCATCATTTTTTTTCTTATCCTGTTCTTTTTGCTGTTCTAAAAATTCTTGACTCCACATGAGAATTTGTTTAAATTGTGTTCTTGATTTAACAGGTGCAATTTTTATGGTCGAAGATGCGCCAATGGACGTTGATAAAGGCACAGTTTTAGATTGTAATTCATAATAATCAAAATTTTGCATTTCAATGGACGAACGTCCTGCATCATTATCTGACACATCAGAAGTTAAAAAGTCTAAATTACTTTCTTGAAGATCATAATTCAGATAAATTCCGGATTCATCCATTTTTAACGACAGTTTAACAATCATATAAAGTAACTAGTGTTAAAAAATACGAAGCCGATTGCAATGAGTCATCACAAAATTTTTTCATTTTAAAATTAGTTAATAATTATTAATCTTCGTAAAATTAAAGATTTTATCCCGACGAATAAACTAAAAATCAACTACTGTTAGTGTTTAAAACCAATGTTTTAACAGTTTACATATGATATACTACACGTTTATAATTAAAACTGACGTATATCCCTTAGAGAGCCTATTTTTTCAACCAATTAAACCAGTTTTCAATTTCGTAATTGGATGCATTGACCAAGTAATCCTCAATTAAAACTAAAACAAAATAAAATACGAAAACATAAATACTTACCCCTGAGACTTGGAAAAAAATCACTAAATGTTTATAATTTATTAATTAAAACTATTTAACAGTTAATAACTACATTTGAAAATAGAAAAATATTTCAAAAAAAAAAAAAATTGTAACACTACTTTGTTTACTATTAACGAAATTACCGTTTTGCAGTTCTCCAACATTTTTTTTTTAAAAAAGGCGGTGAGGTTTTATTTGGCAACACTGTACACGAAATAAAGCGCGAAAAAAACTTAGACATTTTAACACGTACGGTTGTTCTTATTTTAAATATTAGAGAGAAAAAAAAAATTGTCTTTTTAATAGTTTTTTTTTTTTTTTTTTTTTTTTTGCGAGACTTAAAAAGTAATTGTCTCTTTTGCAATTATTCTTTGTGACGAATAAAATAATTAACGGTAATTTTTAATTTGATGCTTTTCTAGATTTTACCGCATTTTTTGCATGAGCAACAAAGAAGAAAACTAATATAGACTAATAGAGTTTTTACACCCGACTCCGGCAACTTCTTATTAAAAGATAACTAGCAGAAGACGACGAAAAAGTTTTATTCAAAAATGATTTTGGAAAAAAATATATTAAAGTTTTTATTTTTCATAATATTTTTTATTGATTTTATGTGTATTATTTGTGTAGGGAATAATCCAAACGTATATTTTTCATATGGAAACGAAACTCGTCACAATTTTGCATTTTGGGATAACGCTTTGAAAATAATGAATTATCACAGGAATAAAATGAATGAATATTTGTGCAAAAATTACATCGCAAATGAAATAATCGAAGGTTATAAAAATTTAAGTTTAATCAAAAGTGATATGAGTAAAAGAAATGGTAAATATCCTAGACTACAAAAACGACTTGCCAGAGAATCCCTTCTCTCTGATCCAGGTTCTAGAAAATATCAAGATTGGCTTTCAAGGTAAAAATAAAATTTTATTTCTTTTACCAAGTGAAAAAAATTTTATAAATGTAAAAATATTATCACAAGGTCAAGCACGTTGGAAGATATTTATAATCAATTTGAACACTCTGAGGAAGGATCTACTGGACATGGAGATGTTGAACACGATGATGGTGGTGGTGGTGTGACAGGATATGCTTTGGTTGATTCCAAACACATATATGCAAAACCTATAGAACACGAACCTGGTTTGTTATTAAATTATTACTTATTAATTAAAATCGACTTTTCTTTTAATTATTATTATTATTTCAGAGCATCATTACGTTGGATATCACGACGATTCTCATTATCATCCTCACTATCATCACGATCACGAAGATGAAAAAGAAGACGAAGAAAAAGGATTAAAATTAAAAGAATTATTTCATTTTGCATTGACGGCCATTGCATTTCTTGCATTTGCTACTTTCATGATAGAAGTTTTGATGAGTTTATTGGAAATTCCAGTAAGTTGTCTTTCCCCCTCCTCCCTTCCCCCCTACCCCCCACCACCAAACCAATCATATATAATTATTTTTTTTAGGGTTCGGACACCGACTACGTATTGGTGCCTACAAATTCAGATAACACAGGTGCCGCATCTAAAATTGACGAAACGACTCCATTGAGTTTTTCTAGAAAGACTAGAAGTTTATTTTTTAATGACGGCGACGTCGATCGTGACGATAACACAAAGCAAATAGAAATTTTAAATATAATTTCTAGCAAAGTTTTACTTTCTATCGAAACTCTTGCTCTGATGAAAACAGACGACGGTGAATGTTTTCAAAGATCTTTATGTCAAAACGTTAAATATTCTAAAACGCTTTCGGGATCTCAAAAAATATGGTTGCCCATTTGGAGGTAGTACAAAAAAAAAAAACAAGATGGTTGATTTCAATAATAATAATAATAATAATTAAATTTGTTTTTTTCGTTACAGTTTCGGTATAAGCTGGATAGGAAACAGATTGTCAAGATCAAATAATTCCGCGACGTTTTCGAATAATTTAAAATATATAAAAGCCGCCGTTATGGGTTTAGGAGATAAAGAATGTCACGTGATACATCCTAAATGTGATGAAAAATCAAGGAGGAGGAGGAGGAGAACTAAAAGGAAAACGAGTTGAATTTCGAAACCAATTATTTATTTATTTATTTTTTTTTTTATCACTTTTTAATTAAACTTTTACGCGCGAATCAATAAAATGATTTTCTGATTAAAATAATTATAAAAATTGCACCATTTTAATAAACACAAAATAATAATAATAATAATAAATATTTTGAGAGACTAGATTTGGAAAATTTTTTTAAAAAATATAAAATTCCATTAATTAAAAAATTATTAAATCGAATGTAAAGATCGTCTCCTACCTTTTTTTTTTTTTTTTTCCAAAGGAAAAAATTCCAATTTAATTGTTTTAAAATTTTGAATAATTTAAGGTATTCATACCTGGTGCTAGGTTTTCACTAATAAACCAAAGGATAAAGATCTAAAACGACTTTGGGTACGTACTCGTCCAATATTTCTTTCGGTAATCTCGATAATCTCACGAATGATTCTGCAAAATAAATCCCGGTTAAAATCTCATCGGATGCTTCGTATTTGACCCTGCAAAAAATTTAAATTCATTCATTCATTAGTAACGATAATAATAATAATAATAATAATAAACGATTAATTTTATTTTATAGCAAAGCAAAGCAGTTTCCTTAATCTTACTTTTGACAATTTTCAACGACGACGGATTTGAGATATTGTCCGAAATAACTTAGAAATTCTTGTTTCGCATCGGAATGAAATTGACGGAAAAGAGTTTGCAAACCCATCGCGAATGAAATTCCATCCAATGGATCCGTAGTAGGTTTTTTAGATAGTAAAGTACCTGTGACGAAAATACAACGAAAAATTTAATCCGGGGGGATCGATCCGCTTTACACGTTTCATCGGGATCCACTTTTAAATCTTTCTCTCACCGACTGTTTTCGAATATTGAAGTTTATGCAATTGAGAGAGAGAGAATAAAAATATGAGGAGTGGAAAATGATTTATATTTTTCGTCGTCACGTATATTTTCATTGTTGGATCGCTTAATCCGACGGCGTCTAATTGAGAAGAAATATTTGGAAAAAGTAAACTGTCTTCGCTCGGATAAGGCATGGATGGATCTCTAAAATGTTTCCTCACGTCCGACAGCAAAGCTCTGCGAAAAATAAATCCAATGGAAAAAAAAAATCTCCAGAAAATTATTATCATTATTATTATTTTTTTTTTTTTTTGGTTTTTTTTTTTTTACCTGTTGAAAGCTTCGATGACGGACGACAAATTCGGGGATTCAAATTTACAAAATGTCGATAATTCGTAAGCTATGTGAATTCTCAACAATTGCATTTGACCGATTTTCAATATCCAATCTAATAATAATTGAGTCAACGTTTTCGATATTTTTGACGTGTAATTCAAATAATATTTGCTACCATTTTCTGAAATTAATAAAAAAAAAAAAAAAAAACAATAAATTTCGGTTTAAATGAATCAAAAAAAAAAAAAAAATTATTTTAAATAAACTTACTTATGACGTCATTTTTATTTTTAAAATTTTTCGACGCGTCTTCTAATATTTGCAATACGGATTTATCTTTTACCACGACTTTTTCCAACTGTCCTAAAAAATTTTGCAATTCGCTGGATATCATGAAGGAGAGAAGACAATCCAATCCCGTGACTCCTTGTGTTCCAACGGATTTTGTTATTTTCGAAAATGATTTCGTATTTACAACTTCCGTTTTTGTTTTCAAATCGTACCAGGTAACGGTGGACTCTAAGTAAATTGTACACCTGTGGGATAATTGAATATTTTTCAAAATGTCTTCTATCCTTTTTTTGTTTCGTAAGATTTATAAAAAGTAAAATCATTTACTTTGGATCGGTTATTTTAATTAATTCTCTCGCTAGTCTTCCCATGAAATTCACGGACGAAGAATCTTGGGAAGAAAATTTTGGAATGGGTATCGTTTTACTTTGGTACCTGCTTTGCCAGTCCGAAATTTTATTTCGTAAAAAATTATTACATTCTTGTTCCACGTTATACCTGAAAAGTAAATGATGTAATACATTACAACCATTTGATATTTTATTTTACGTATAAAATCGGGTACCTTACCCGATAACTCTCGTCAATTCTTCTTGCCAAATTTTCAATCCGTATATGTGAATGTAATCTTGTATGTATTCAAATGATTTTTTGTGACCATCCATGACGTCACCCAACGTTTCTAGTTTTTGAATTAATTCACTTGTCTTAAAAATTTTTTTTTATTTTAAGTAACGGCAATAAAATTTTCACAAGATAAAAATTGTTTTTTTTTTTTAAAAAACATTTTATGATAATAATAATAATAATATTGTACTTTTATGCTACCTTGCTTTTAGAATTAAATGAAAGTCCATTGTTCAAAGCCGTAGCCATGTGTTTAACCAATTCCTTTCTAATCCCATCCTCCAATAATTGAATGGGATCGATTCTAATGACTCCTACCAAAGTCGATTTCATCATTGTTATCCCATCCGTTAACACGGACACATCGTGAGTTAATTTGGCAACCTAAAATCATCAAGGTATGATGTAAAAGTTGTTTCGTATACAACTTAAAATATTTTAAAATGCGTATAAAAATGTGAAACCTGAAATCTGTGATCCAATTGAGCATATTCCTTAAGCTGATCCTTATCCAACCTTGTTGGCACTTCCTTAATCTCATAAGTTTGAATGTGAGCTATTTTTGCCATTATTTGAAACATTGTTTCTGGAATGATATGAAGTACTTTTCTCACGTATGCAACAAGTTCGTTCGAATAATATTGGGAAACGGAAACTAAATCAGAACTTCTTGCCTGATTAATTCTCATCAGTGGAATTTCTAAAGCTGAAGCCATCTGATAAAGGAAAAAAATTTATTATTATTATTATTATTTAAAAAATGATTTCGTATGAATTCATTAACATGATAAAATATTGAAAAAAAAAAAATTTACTTTTAAAAATGTTGCTCTTAATTTAACGACAAGAGAAGGATCTTCTTTTATGCCTTTTTGCATATATTTCGTGTACGAATCCATAATTAACCATGCATAACTCATATCTGCAATGACTTGAAGATGAATGGGTACTTCTTCCTTAATATTTATGCTTCTCAACATTGAATGAAGAATGTTACGAGTTTCTAATAAAAATTGACAAACTTGAAGTTGATTGGCCAGGTCGTGAAATTCTAAAAAAAAAAAAAAAAAATTTGAGAGGTTTAACAATTTTAAAATTAAAATAATTATTATTAATTTTAATATTTTACCTTGAACTTCTTCTAAAGCTCTGATCAACTGAACAATTTTTCTTCCAGATGCATTTGTTTCTTCGTGATTTAAAGAATCAATTTGTTTACCTATATCTTGAAACCACGCATGTAATTTTTCTAAAATAAATAAGTGCAACAAATTAAATGATATTTTAAAAATAAACATTTTTTTTCATAAATGACCCAAATCCACCAAAAAACCCACCATTTTTTTCTATTCTCGTCAAAGGTTTCGTTCCCGAAAATACATCCGATAATTCATTCATACGATCGACACATTCTTTTTTATACGATTCCCACTTATCTTGCTTTTCAAGCAACAACTAAAAATTCAATGGTTAATTGTTATGAAATAATTTTAAATTTAAAACTTATTATTATTAAAAAAAAAAAAAAAAAACGGAAATAATTATTAACACTTAACTGCTTTAAACATATCCTTGACTTTTAATTCGAATTGCGCTGCGTTTAGCAAAAGTTGAAACATATCCAAGGGAGAAAATTTTATTTCGGAAATAATGTAATCTCTTATTTGTTTACATTTTTTACTCCCTTCCGAAACTGAAAGTTTAAAATCAGTATGTACATATAATTTAAAATATTAAAAATATTAAACCATAAAAAAAAACCAACCAGGAAAAAGGGGAGCTGTATGAAGCATCAGCCATCGCAAAGTAACATTCGCTTCTCTAATTAGGTTCATAACTCTTTGAGAATTATCGAGAAGTTGATCTTCTGTTAAGGCACCTTCTTCCACAAACTTTTCAATACATGCAGTCAATTTCTATTTTAATTTTTTTTTTTGTAAAACAAAAAAATTTAACAGTAAGTTCTTAAATAGAAATTGAATTTCAAAAAAAAATTTAGTAATTAACAATACCTGTAATTTGTTTTTGTGTTTATTGGCATAATTTGATAGATTTGATGTTTCCAAAGAATTTGATAAGGCGGATTTTGCTGCTTTATAAGAATCCCAAACATCGATAAGATTTATGACTTCTCCCATGTAAATACTCAACACCTAAAAGAGTTAATACATTTTTAGTTTTAACTAAAGCAATTTAAAATGCATATATTTTTTGTTTGAACGACTAAAAACTGCATCTACCCAATTATCTGGAAAATATTTATCCACAATTTCTCTCATGACAGCTGTTTGATTGTTCAAAATTTTAGGAGAAAAAAATAAGCAAATGACAAGCATAGCAGCTTGATTTGCAAGAGCTGTACTTCTGTGCTCAGGTAGAGCATAAACTTTGAGTTGGTGATATATATCATCACTTCTTAGCCTTCCTAAAACCATATCTATGTAAGTTTCATTGATAGGTATTCGTCTAAAAAATATTTCAAGTTTACATTCAAATTAGTAATTAATACTACATTTTACACAATATTAAAAATTTAACAATTTACCTAAAATAATCTTCAGGATATTGTGATGGTCTTTTATTTCCTCCACTACTTGAAAAACCAGTAGAACATAATAATTTAAAAACATCATCAATATTGCTTTCTGAATTCGATTTTTGGGCACTGTAGCGATAGTAAGATACTAATAGTCTTTCTCTAATACTGCCATCTATGTGCAAATCGACTAATAAAAGCATAACTCCATACAAATATAAACTTTCACACTAAAAAAATTAATTTCAAATTGTTTAAATTTGACAAAAAAAAAAAAAAAAAATGCTTTGTAACAATGTTTGTTAAATTATTTTATTCCTACCATAAGTTGCTTGCCCTCATCAGATTCCAATACACTTTCTAAGGTTTGTTGAATGTAAATGCCTTCATCCAAGTCTTCTAAAAATCTATTTAAATCGATAACATACTTATGAATGCTTTCAAAAGCTAAATAAAAACGTGTTATTATTTCTAAATTGTTTTCTCTTATTTCTTCATCCAAATCTTGTAATTTCTAATAGGAAAAAAAATAAAAAATAATTTGGGGTTGTGAATGTAATTTACAAGAAGTTAATGGAACTTATTTCAAGTTTTTTACTCACTGGATCATTTTCAACTTTTTGTTCAAATCCTTCCAAGTTTTTAAAATAAGAAAAATCTAATATCAAGTCACCATATTTTTGTTGATCAGCTTTAGAATCTAATCTGAAATATTTTTGAAAAAAAAAAAAAAAAAATAGGAATTTTGTAAAACTTGTCAAAAAACATTTGAAAAAAGTTATGTCAAGTAAGTGACGAGTAAGTAAATTAATAAAAATTTTTAATTCTACCTATATATTTGTGGTATAAAGTCTTTAAGTCGTAAAATTTCAGCAATTATCGCATTACCACGAGAAACTAATCTTAATATATTCTGACCGCAGTGATTATTTTCGGCTAAAAATTCAGCCATTCGTTAAAGTTAACAAATACTTTGACGGAATAATTGACGTGGTAATAGAAATTATGTCTGCTAAATAATGGCCGGACCTAAAGAAAACGTAATAGAAACACATGAAAAACCCTGCCGGGCTTGTACGGATTTTAAAACATGGGCTAAACTCAAAAACAATGTGAAAAAAGAAGAAACGGTATTATTTAAATAGTTAAAAAAAATTTTTCACTGTCAACCAATAACAGTTTAATAATTTAATATTTTTATAATTAATATATTTCAGAATGGAAATACACAAGAAAGTGTTGGAATAACTAATTCCAATTGTCCTTTAACGAAGGATGAGTTAGGAAGACAAACTTGGGGTTTCTTACATACCATGGCTGCATACTATCCTGATAATCCGACGGATGAACAAAAAAACGACGTGCATCAATTTATGAAATTATTTTCTCGTTTTTATCCCTGTAGTGTATGTGCTGAAGATTTGCAACAACAGTAAATATATACTTTTTTTTTTTTACATATTTGAACATAATAAATAATTTATTTAATGTTTATTTTTATTTAATATACGATGAAATTTTTATTGTCACATTACAACACATTGTGTGATAATTACTAAAACATTATTTTTTTTTTCCTTTTAGAATTGAAAGATTTCCTCCGAAAACAGAATCGCAATATGAATTTTCTCAATGGTTATGTAGAATCCATAATAGAATTAATTTAAGGTTAGGTAAACCATTATTCGATTGCAACACAGTTAATGAAAGATGGAGAGATGGTTGGAAGGATGGTTCTTGTGATTGAATTTTATAAATGTTTATTATTAACTTTATTATTATTATTATTATTACTTGTGACTCCATATTTTCAAAATATTAAAATATTTTACAATTACAGCAACACTTACTCATTTTATTTATAAAAATATTTAACAAAGAAAAATTTAAAAAAAAATAATAACATAATGCAATATCATCAATATATATTTTATCAAAAAAAAAAAATAATAATAATTAAAAATTATTTATCTTATCTTTACATCCTAATCTAAAATTGATAACATTGGTAAAATAAAAAAAAATACAAATATTTAAACTTAATTAAATTACATTATTATAAAATAATAATTAATATAAAATTTTAAAAGTATACTACTCAACATGATCAAAAAGGCACAAAAAATATTTTAAATATGACAACCATTAATAAAAAACAAAAAAAAAAAAAAATTGTAATTTAAGGCACTGATAAAAACTGGAAGTCAAATTTGTTTTTTTTTTTTTTTTAAATGATAAATAATAATAAGTGTAATAATTTCTTCAGACATTAAATGTATAAAAAAAAAGTAAGATGATTGCTTTGGTATTAAAAAGTTGCACCACACTGATTACATTTTTTCTGTTTCATGCACAAGCAACATAATATTCCGATAGGAAAACAAAAAATGGCACAAAGAATTCCACAGCAAGTAAAATCACTTTCCAACGTTCCAGTCTGAAATTAATTTATTGATTTTTTTTGATTTCATTTCAATATAAAATGATATCTAAAACCTAATATTATATTTACCCTACAAGATGGACAACCTCCCATTATAACTACTGTTTGATTTACTGGACTAGGTTGAATGAAAGTGGGCGTAGGAATGTACTGTTGTGGTGTGTAATTAGGCTGCTGAGTTACAGGAGTTTGAAATCCATACTGTTGTACTTCTAATTACAAAACAAAAATTACTTATTATTATTATTATTTTTGCATAATTATCACATCTTTTAAATTTAAAACAAAAAAAAAAAAAAATACTCCCAAGTCCTTTCTCGATATTTTATACAAATTATTATTAATATTATTGTCGATAAGAAAATTCATTACTTTGATACTCTCATAAACGATTGAAATCATCAAAAAAATTTGATTTTTTTTTTTCATGATGATTTGATAAATTTTAAATTTAAATTCTTACATTATTGTTAAAAGTATTTTTTTTATTATTAATGAATAACATTTAAAAAAAAATTTTTATATCTTAAAAATAATAATGAAGGGATTAAATTACAAAAAAAAAATTTTTTTTCTTATATCGGTTTTAAATTTTGTTGAATTGTTTTTTTTTTTTTTTTTTTTTTTTCTAATGTCTTAGTTTTAAATTTAACATCTCATGATAAAAAAAAAAACAACTTGTTTAACTTTTTCAAACAATAAATGAAAATTTAATTTTTATTTTGAAATAATATAATGTCAAACACACATGTTTCGAAACGAAAAAGAAAGACAAAATAAAATCATTTATTTAATTTTCTATCAAATCACATTTAATTAAGAACATAATAATAATAATATTGCAAAATTTACAATTATTTTATCTAGATATATATTTTAAAAAATTAATTTCAATATATTAATTTTTAAATTAAAATTTAAAAACTGGTCGTTACTTGATAGTATTACATGACAGGTAGTAACAAAATTTAAAGAAATTTATTTACAATAATAATATTATTATTTTTTTTATTATACTTTTGAAATAAATATATTAAAATATGGTAGAATGTTACTTTTTTATATAAAGTAAGTAAAAACGATTTAATATTTTATATTTAAAAAAAAAAAAAAAAGAAAAATTTATTAAAAAGTCATCTATGTATTTCCTTCTACAATACTTAAAAAATTTAATTACATTCGTTTGGAATGAAATCATTGTTACAAAGAGCAAAATTAAAATGTAATTATTTGATTAAATTATGCAACACACGATAATTATTAAAATTGAAACACGTAATTTTTTTTTTAAATGTCGTGTAAGAGTAAAACTCTAATTAAAATACCTGTTGGATAAGCAGAATAAGGTGGCGGAGCGCTAGGAAATGGTTTTTCAAAATTATTTACATCAGTCATTTTTCTCTCTTAGGATAATAATAATAATAATTTCTTAATTAAAATCTAATCACAAAATGAAATTGCACTAATTTGAGCTCGGTTCATTTATTACACGGTACACTTGTAAAACTGAATCACTGTTTTATCTACATGGCAAATACTTTTCTATCTGAACATAGAGTTTTATTGTTACTTTTTTTAGACTCAGTGTCTGTGGTAGAGAACAAATCAAAGAAAAAAATTTTTTTTACTTTTAAATGATGCATACAAAAGTTTACAACGAATCATTTTAATGATGAAAATAATATATTTAAAATACAAAAAAATGTAAATCGTGAAAAAATTTATAACGCAAATTAAAAATAAAATAAAAAAATTTTGTAATTTTCGTCTATGGTTTTTATCAAATACGAAATAAAAAAAAACCAACAACCTATTTTTACATTTCATTTCCGGTTTGGCGATTAACCAGTGAGAATATGTCGCAAATAAATATTAACCAATAAAAACAAAGATTGACGTAATTCGTATCTGGGTTCGCCGGAGCAAGGGGATGAGTAATATTTGAATTAAAAATCATCGTCTGTTTTTTTTTTTTTTTTTTCTTCTTGATTTTTACAAGACAAATTATTAAATAAATAAATAAAAATATCAATTATGGATACTCTGCGAGAGCAGGTTATGATAAATCAATTTGTTTTAGCCGCTGGATGCGCTAGGGAACAAGCAAAACAGCTTTTGCAAGCGGCGCATTGGCAATTTGAGGTAATTTGTTATTGGTAAACAAATTATTTGTTTTGGTATGTTATTATTTTTAATTTTTTTTTTTTTTTTTATCATTTAATATTTCACTTTTCTTTTTCCATCCTTTAATTTTATTTTATTTTTAATAAAAAAAATGTTTAATTTTATTTTTTTAAATAATACTTTTATTAAATTATTTTCATTTTGTAATTCATAAACAACCTTGTTTACAAAAAAACAACAACAACATTGTAGATTTCTTAATAAATCGATTATGAAAAAGAATTTTTTTTTTTTAAATTACTGTATGATCAAATTTTATGTATTTTTTAATAATTATTTATTGATAAAGTAAAAAAAAAAAAAGTATAAACAAATACAAGAAACTTGATTTAAAAAAATTAATAATTAAAGTATTAAAAAAAAACAAATTAATTTCAATACTTCTTCTATATTGAAATATAAATTTAAGTAAATCTCTTAGATAATTATTATTATGATAATTTAAATTTTTTATTTTAATTTCAGACAGCTTTAAGCATATTTTTTCAAGAAGCAGCCATACCATGCTGTCATCGAGGTCCTAATTCTCATATTGGTCAGGTAATATTATTAAATAATCCAATTCATTACCATTTTTTTTTTTTTTCATTTCCTACTAAACAATGTTTTTAGTTAAAATTTATTTTAAAAAAATTAAATTTAAACAAAAAGTATAATCAGATGTGGTTACAACTTTACCATTTTATAAAAAATCATAATTTAAATTATTATTAAAAAAAATTTTACAGGTTACTCCGTGCAATACTCCAGCTACTCCTCCTAATTTTCCAGATACACTCCTTGCATTTTCAAGAATGACAACAAATTCAAATGATAAATTAAGCTCATCTCCTTCTTCAGGTATTTTTATTATTATTATTATTATTATTATAAATTATTAATTATTTTTGTGTTTGTTTTTATTATTATTATTGTTTCAATTTTCAGGTATACTTTCCACTTCTCCGAATCAAGTACAACTACCTCCAAGTTCAAATACAAATTACAACAGTAGCCCTCAGTATATTTTTCCTCAAAATCACTTTCCACAACATTCCCCCTCAGGACAACAACAACAACCGCAAAACAATGGCGTTCCATCGATCGACCCATTATAAAAATTTATTTACTCATGAAAAGTAAATTAAACAATTCAAAGCTTTTCTCTTTGGCTAAACATGTACTAAGTAAAGAATTTCAAGTACTGTATCAATTGAGCTCGGATTACCAGATACCATATTAAAAAATGGCTTCTTTATTATCACAAACATGTATTATCGTGTTGAAATTTAGAAAAAAAAAAAAAAACAAAAATTTTATTTTTAAAACATAATAATAATAATTTATGTTTTATTTATTATTTTAAAAACAAGGCAATGATTGCCTAAAAAAAATTATAATATATATATGGGTGCAATTTTTAGTGTTGGACATGTTTAGGTCCTGCCTACTCTTAAACGTTTTCAATATTATGTAAATAGCAATTTTAAAAAAATAGGTTAGTCGACAACAAAAAAAATAAAAGAAATATTTTACAATTATTAATAATATAGCAAGGTGAAATTTTATTTCAAGTAATCATAAGCAAAAGACCAAGCATACTTTTTAATTTTTTTTTTAACGATTTATTAATTTTATCTTTTAATGGCAGTTATCGAATTGATAAATAATTAACATTCATTCATTTGTGTATATATATATAATATAAAAGCTTTTAAAAAGCAATTTGTATAAAATATATGTATTAAATTTTCTCATTTTGAAAATGAATAATAATAATAATAATGTTTTTTTTTTTAAAGCTTAAATTACAAAATAGCTTTTATAATAATAAATGTACAATGAAGCATATATGTAGCTCTAAAGTAGAATATATTTTCACATTTAAAAAGTTTTAGTTTCGAGGAATATTATTTAAAATGTAATTTGTTATTTGATAAAATTAAATTTTTCAGTTTAGTATGTAGGTTATTTAAATTACATTGGACAATAAATAATTAATTATGTAATATAGTGTACAAAAATTGAGAAAAAGAAAGAGCTTTAACCTTTTTTTTAAAAGGTAATAATAACATTAATTTTATTAATTGTTTTTAATACATTTATATAATTAATAAGGAAAATTTATAATATTATTGTAAATTATCTCATGATAAATTTGAACATATTAATAAAATTGTTTTTGTAATTAATGTATAAAAAAAAACAAAAGAAATATTTTCCAATAATTTTTTTTTTTTCGAGCCCATGGGCTTATTCATTTAAATTGTTGGTTATTATCGAGAAAAAAATTTGACCAATAGTTTTTTTTTTTTAAACGATAATGTTTAAATAGAATTTTTACATAATATTTTCAATTTTTAATTTTTGTTTGTTAATTTATTTTGTTTTATAAATAACAAAAACAGACTGGTAATATTTTTTTTAAAAAAAGAAAAATTTTTATTTAAAATCGATTACTCGTTTTTTTCATAATAAGCTCATTTTTGCTAAATTGTTACATAAAAAAAAAATAATAATAAATAAATGTTTTGCCAAATTTGTAACATCATTAAGTAGTTTTTGTAATTGTAGATTTTAATATAATTGTAGATTTGTAGTGTAAATAAAATACCAAAGGTTGTGTGATAAGAAATTTTTTTTATAAATTTTATTTTAATCCATCAAAAAAAATATATATAATTAACCTTGTTCACTATCACAATTTTTCCTATCATAATCTTCCTATGATAACTTATTGATTAAATTTTTAAATTATTTA
This sequence comes from Pediculus humanus corporis, assembly GCF_000006295.1. Taxonomy (NCBI): domain Eukaryota; kingdom Metazoa; phylum Arthropoda; class Insecta; order Psocodea; family Pediculidae; genus Pediculus; species Pediculus humanus. The sequence continues at coordinate 52,181 of NW_002987853.1, read as the reverse complement.
TAACTATTATGATACTTTTTAAAATTCTTGTTTAGTATCTTTTTTTACAAAAAACAAATTGCATTGTTAAATTAAAATGCTTTTTATAAAATTAATTTTTCACATAAAAATTTTTTAGTTTAAAAAAAAATCATGCAATTTTATAAAATGAAATTTATTATTTATTTATTACACTTTTATGATTGATAAAAATTTAAAGAAAAATTTAGTTATTAAATATGTTAGTTATGTGGGTTTTCAAAATATGCTTAAAATTTAATTCGATATTTATAAGTATTCGTGGTTGATGGAAGAAAAATTTTTATTAAAAATATTTTTTACTTACCATAATTTCCAAAACAAATTTATTTTAAATTGTAATTTCAAAAATATAAGATAAATCACAAAATTTATTAATCAGTGGATTAACGTTTTATTTATATGCCGGTGATGAGAATAATGAACCGGTTGAATACGAAAACGCGGGAAATATCAAGTAAAATAATGATAATAAATTTTTAATGTTGGTCAAACTGTAAAGATACACTAACATGGCTACTGTTGAATATAAACACTCGAGGTAGTTTTGAGTACTTTACATAATTATTACTTCTTTGGCTACTATGGAGCTCATTGTAGCTAGCGTGGATGGTGTTAAATTTGACATTGAAACAGCTCTTGAAGAACAATATGGAGCTTTACCTTTGCCTTTTTCGGGAATGGATAGTAAGCTTTAAGAATTTTAATAAAATGTTTTGAACCTTTAATAGTAAACCAGTAGAAAATGTGGTAAAGTTGATAATTTGCATAAAAATTTTTTTTATTTTTTTTATTTTTTTTTACAGAATCCATTGCAGCCGTTTGTACGTTTTATCCAAAAGGCACTTGCAATAAGGGAGCTGCTTGTCCATTTAGACATATCAGAGGAGATCGCACAATTGTCTGTAAACACTGGCTTAGAGGGTTATGTAAAAAAGGGGATCAGTGTGAATTTCTTCACGAATATGATATGACAAAAATGCCGGAATGTTATTTTTACTCTAGATTTAGTAAGTACTGAAGTTTATTTTGTCAAATCTAACTAAATTTTCACTGTATATCATGTGAATAAAATTATTTAAACTTTATTAATTATTTTAAGATGCTTGCCACAATAAGGAATGTCCTTTTCTACATATTGATCCTGAAAGTAAAATAAAAGACTGTCCTTGGTATGACAGAGGGTTTTGTAGACATGGTCCACATTGTAGGCATAGGCACGTTAGAAGAGTTTTGTGTATGAATTATTTGGCTGGTTTTTGCCCAGATGGTCCAGATTGCAAATTTATGCAGTAGGTTTTATTTATTTATTTAATTTTAAATTGATCTTTAACAATATTACAAGTACTTACTTTTTGTTTAATTTTAGTCCAAGATTTGAATTACCAGCTCCGACAGAAAATGCTAACCAAAATACAAATAAAGTCAAAGCCGTTCTCGTTTGTCATTATTGTAACGAATATGGACACAAAGCAATGTATTGTTTAAAAATGACTCCCGAACAAAGAGCAGAACAGGCTAGAATAGAAAATGAACCATTTTTCAAAGTAATTTTTTTAACATCATCATCATAAATATTTCATGCATATAAATGAATAATTTTTTTAAAAAAAAATTTTATTTTTAGAAATTTACAATGCAAACTAAAATTGGAAAAATGTACATGAGTCAAATCATTGCTCAAACGAGAAATATAGAAGGAGGAACAAACAATGATAAAAAATCTGGAGCATTTAGGGGACCCCATAAACCATTAGATGAAGTTACTTGCTACAAGGTAAAATTCATGTTGAAACTTGTTTGAGTGTGTAATAATGTAAAAAAAAAAAAAATTTCGATAAATTAATTATTTATTTAAATGTTTTAGTGTGGATTAAAGGGACACTACGCTAATAGATGTCCGAAAGGTCATTTAGCATTTTTGAGCAAAGCTCAACAGAATTCATCATTTTCAAATAGTAATGAAAATCAAAATCAAACAAACAGTACTACTTGAATTATATACATACATGTGTAAATTAATAAATGAAGTTATCTGTTATCATTACAAAGAGTTTAAAACCTTTTAAGGTTTCAAAGTGTTTTAATCGGTCAATTGAATATCGAAGAAATTATTTATTATTATTATTATTATTTTGATCAATGAACTTTTTTTCAAGTTTAATTTTTGGGAATCCTTACAACAAGATAGAAATAACTAATTACCATTATTATTATTATTATGAGAGAAAAGAAGTGCGGTTTACTTAAAGTAAATTTAAAACTGCTCTTTGAAAGTACTTTGGGAAGAAGAAAAACGAATAAAATAAAGAGAAGAATATAAAAAAATGAAAAAATTATATTTATTTTTAAACGTACCTTTTTAATTATCTTCTTCCACGTGTGTGACAACTTCATTGTCGACAATCAACGAGTTTCTAGAAATAATTCTAGATTCTTCTCGAACGTTGTTTTCCGTTAATTTGGGTAACAGAATGGCAGTTTCGTAATTTGGAGGAGGAGTTGAATTCCTATGAGAAATTTCCTCTTCACCTTCATCTAAATTATCAAAACTAAATTTAAAACAAAAAAAAAATTATGTAGAGAATAATAAA
>NW_002987853.1:25861-49370 GCF_000006295.1 Pediculus humanus corporis | reverse complement strand
TGTCGTATGTATATACTGTCGTATAAATATCGACGTCATTTGAACGTTTCACGTTTTTAACGAAAAATTTATTTAAAAAACAAAAGAAACAACAACGAGTGTGAGAGCCAAACTTCCCATTAATATATAAATAGTTTTTTATATTCTTTTTCATTTTTCCAATCTCGTGACACGTTTTCTGCCACGTTTTATTCGTTTTAACGCATAACAATTCGTCCGTTTCGTCGTAGAAACGTTTTTCGACAATTAAAAATTCGTACAAATCTTTAAATTCCCGCGTAAAACAATCGCAAGACCACGGATTTCGCATCAACCATAAATTTTTCAAACTGATCAAATCGTTAAAAGTCCTGTAATCTAATATTTTCAATTTATTTTCAATTAAATTTATTTCCCGTAAGTTATAACAATTATCGAAAGATTCAAAATGGACGAATTCGATATGATTATAACTCAAATCGATGTAATCGATCGATTTCGATTCCATTCTTCTCACCGTTTGAATATTATTAAACGATAAATTAATAATTTTCAATTTGGGTGCTCTCTCGTTTAAATTCATATCGATATCGTCGTTAATTTTATTTTTCGATAAATTTAAAAGAATGCAATTTTTCAAAACGAGACCGTTAAGTGTCGTTATTTGATTTTTTGATAAATTTAAATTTATTGTTTGTTTTAAATGATACGTAAATAATAAACCGTTTATTTTATTCGAAGACAAATCCACTATTTTTAAATTTTTGTTATTTAAAAACGCGCTCTCATCAACATCCGTTATTTTATTCGATGATAAATTAAGAAAATTTAAATCCACGTTATTGCTAAACGTATTCGATTCGATGTTTTCGATTTGATTTGAGGACGCATTTAATATTTTCAAATTGCAAAAAATATTAAAATCCTTTAAATAATTCGATTCCGAATTCGAAACGTCTAAATTAATTACGTTCCAACAATAATTTTCCAACATCATCATTTTTATATTTTTATTATGCGATACGTTTAATATTCTCAAACCCGGCATGTTGAAAGCGTCCATTTTGTTCAGCGCCTCCATGTTTAAATACGAAGCATCCAAATTTTGCAATGAATGAGAACGAACGGAATTTTTCAAAGATTTTATCGGATTGTGTGAAATATCCAAATATTCGATTTTGGGTAAATCCGCGAGAAAATCATCGTTTAAATAAGACAAGTAACAATAACTCAAATTTAATATTTTTAAATTGTCGCTTTTCAAACCGGAAACTCCGTGCAATTTAGAATTGTGCGACAAATTTAAATCGTGTAAATTTTTTAATTTATGAATTTGAATTGCATTTAAATAAACAATGGAATTATGAGATAAATCGATTGAGTGTAAATTATCATAAGATCCACCACCGAAACTCACTTCCGTTATTTTATTATTCGATAAATCGATTTTTTCAACGGATTTTAAATATTTCCAATGACTATATGATTTTATATCGTTGTGTGATAAATCTAGAACCGTTACCTGGAACAAATAAACGATTGACCGTTTTTTAAAACGAAAAAAATAAATAAATAAACGAAGCGTTAACAACAAACATATATTCGTTTAGAATATGAATTAGTTTTTTTTTTTTATTTACAAATACTTCCAACCATTTTTTTTTTTTTTCACCTGTTGTTTGTAAGCGTGAAATAAAATTATTTAAATTGTTTTTTTTTTTTTTTTCCTTTTCGGGTGTAAATAAAAAAAAAGTGACTCTTGAACTTGAATAATATTAATAATAATATAAATTTTTATCATTTCAGGTTTTTGAAATTTTTACCTGTGGATTTATTCCATGCGGAACTTTTGTTTTTTCACTTCCAGAACAATTAACATTAACCGTGTAATCGGCATACGATAAACAAATGCATTTATCCGGACAAAATGTCGTCGCCATATTTAAATTATTAATTATATTAATAAATAATACGAATAAACCAATCATTTTTTTCCTATTATTATTATTACTATTACAATTATTTAAAATTTATTTTTAATCTCCTGAAAATTAAATAAATTATTAAATTTTTATTTATAATTAAATTGAAATTTTTTTTTTATTTGTTACACTTACACTCTATTTATAATTGTTGTCCTCGTTTTCGTTGTTGTTGTTGTGGTTGTTGCACGTCCATACTTATCATAATTAACAAAATACTTTTATTTCAAATATAAATATAGTATTCACTAGTTCCTTTTAATAATAATAAATAATATTTATTATAAAACGAAAATATTTTATTTATTATTTATTCGAGCCATTAATCCCTCGATTGATTGATTTAAATTTATTAATAAATAAAATTTTAATTATTTTTTTCATTTTTCATTTTTTTTTTTTACCTTCCTAAACGAATAAAACTAAAATTAAATAACGAACCCAATTAATAACAATAATAATAATAATTTGTTTAAAAAAAAAAAAAACGACTCAAAATCAAAAATTTATCTTATCTAATCGATGCCATTATCAAAAAAATAAAAAATATAAATATAAATTTATTTATTTATTTATTTTTATTGGTCCTCCGTAATTTAAAAATAATAATAATAATGATGGTGATAAAAACGATCTTTTAAATGGATTTCGTCTGCTGTTTTTATTATTTTTTGAAAATTTTCTAGAATCTGTAAGAAAGAAAAAAAAAAAATTTCGTTTAAAACACGATAAAAATTAATTAAAAAAAAAAATATAAACATAATAGAAAACTATTCAATTTTTTTTTTATTGTTTATTCTTTGTAAATAATAATAATAATAATAACGAATTTTTTTTTTACAATAAAATAACAAAAAAAAAAAAAAGAAATTTTTTTTTTTTTACACACGAAGACGTTTACACGTTTAACACTCATTGATTGATTTATTGGTCGTTAACATTAAAAAAAAAAAAAATTTGTTTTAAAAATAATAATAATAAAAAAAAAGAAAGAAATAATAATAATAATAATAATAGTAGTAGTAAAAAACCTGGAAGGAAACAATAATTTTTTTTTTTTCTACCATGTCCCTTCTTTTTTTTTTTTTTTTTTTTTTTTATTATAAATAAATAAAATGACAGTGATGGTCAATGTTATGTGGTGGTAGTGTACCACACTAGTTTTCCCCTCCACTTCTTCATTTTCTTCGCTTTTATTCGCATTTATTTTTTTTTAAATTAAATTGTTTAAATTGTACGTAAGGTAAATATAAACGTAATAGTTTCCATACGTATTCAAATGTTAATAGTTTCTTCTTCGGTGTGGTTGTTGTTGTTGTTGTTGGTTTGATTCTTCAGTTTGTTTAGTTAACTAAATGTAATGACATAGTTTGAATTGTGGTGTCGGTGGTTGAAATTTTAATTTTTTCGTTTTTTTCAACACATTAAATATATATTTTTATTTATTTATAAAATTCGACTGTTTTATTATTATTATTATTATTACAAATTTTTAAATTTTTGAACTGGTATGATTAGTTTACTTAGAGGAAAATTAAAACAAACATGAGGAAATGGTCTTCTGTGACATTTTTAATCTATACATTTATTACGATTCACGTAAAAGGTAAATATTATTATTATTATTATTATTATTATACATAAGTTCATTGAGCGTTATTACCCGTTGGAAATTTTTTTATTTAAAAAAAAAATGAATAACTTACCCATTATTATTTTCATATCCGGTTCAATTTATGTACATAATTTGATTGATAATGATTGTTATCGATAACATTTAAATTTAATGCGTTCGATTTTAGTGATGATTTATCAAATGTTGTCATTTGTCTCCAGTTCCAGAACACCACATTGTCAATATGAGTTTCTGGAACGTAATAAAAATAATAATAAAAAAAAATGGCGGGAACAATAAATTCCAGTCAAATAAAATTTTTTTTTATTTTTAATTCGAAAACAATATTTTCTTTTTGATTTTGGCGGGTGATTTACTTTACCGGAAATGGATCACCTTTTATTATTTGATGAGTAATTTTTCCATACATTCCAGTTTTTTTAACTGGAACGTATTTAATGGTAAAACACATTTTAGAGCGTTAAGAAGGGATTTATGTTTGTTTTTAAAAGCTTTCACTTTTTTTTTGTTGTAAGTAACGGACGATGGAATGACACGTTAAAAAAAAAAGGTATTTAAATTAAATATACCTTCTTTTAATTTTGACAGGTATAGTTTGTAACTGACAGTAATTTACTTTTTAATGTTTTCAATGCAATGTCAGAATTATTACTCAGTAATTTAAATGTTTAAGTTACGTTCTCGTGAATTGTTAATTGTTTGTTGTTTAGAAAAAAGTTTTTTTTTTTTTAAAACTTTTTCCCAAAACAATTTTTTTTTATTTATTTTTTACAAACATTTGTAACGTAAAACTTTTTATTATTTTATGAATGATATTTAATTACTCGTACGTATGCTTAAAGTCAAAATTTTTTTATTTTCAACGATAACATTTATGTAAATAAAATTTTGACTTCTCGACTCATAATATTTCACGTTGTGATAACAATAATAATTATTATTATGAGTATAAGGCAAAATTTTTTTTATTTACCCGAGTAATTTTGTAATCCGTTTTAATTCTACTCTTTTACATGGTGATTATAAAATTTCTTATAAAATTTGAAACGAAAATGATTAGATTAGTACTTATGGAGGGTAGTTTTTTAATTTTTATTATGTTATTCAATGCTTTGTGATGATGTTAAAAATCTTTTCCTAGCTGAAACCACTTCTCAGTTATTATTATTATCATTCTTGTATTAATTTTTATATTATATACTTTTCTTATACAATTTCATTTCGTCCAAATTCTTAAAAATGCTGGAATTCCTGGAAGTTTTTTAAGAAAAAAAAATTTATTTGTTAGGAAAAGCGCAATTTTCCATTTTTCCACAACCTTATCGAGTGTACCCCTACTAATTTTCCACGTTTTCTTATTTTTCCTGATTAATCGACTTGTACTTCCAGATGAATCTATCCAAGAATAAAACAAATTTTTTTTTAAAAAGTTTTACGATGGGGGGAAAAAAAACATGAATTTACAAAATTAATAGTTAAAAAAAAAAAAAAAAAACCCATGCCGTGAATTCCCCCCATGAGTAAATGATGTCAAAATGGGAGGGGAGTATGGAAATGACCCCCGAGAGAGAGAGAGAGAGGGAGGGAGACAAAATAACCCAATCAAAATTTATATTTTAATTAACCATATATTACAAACATCGACTAAAATTTATGTTTAAAAAGCTTGAATATATTATAAAAATATACACGACTCGAAAATTTTATTAACTTATTTATGAAAGAAGGGAAGAGAAGAGAGAGAGAGAATAAAATCACATGAGAGAATCTTAATAAAAATCAAAAAAAAAACCCATGTTTGTTTTTTTTTTATATTTAATATAAATAATAATTTTTACGACCGAGTTTTTTTTTTAAAAATATGATTGATTTATTCAATTTTTTTTTAATAATTTTAAATGAATAATAAAAAAAGAAAAAAATTTTACGTGATTTTTTTTCCTTTTATTAACTTGTTAAATAAATAATTTATTTAAAGAATGATTTTTTGCCTTAAATCCATAATTAATGATAATATAATCTTACCGAGAGGAGTAAAATATTCATAAAATTTTATTTTTATACATTTCTTATATATTCTTTTCCGTTACGACAGGTTTCATTTTTTTTTTTTTTTTAATGCCATTTATGAATTTACTACGGGGCATTTACTATAATAAATTTTCTTTTAAATATTTAATTGTTATATTGAATATCTATCATCATCATTTTTTTTTCGATCGATCGATCTATCGTACCTGTAAGAAATTACAAAATTTTACATTTTTTTTTTTTTTACTCTCTTCTTCCCTTTTCGTGAACTCTTGACCTTTGTGTTAAAAAAATCTTTATAGGCAAACATTAATTATTTGTTCAGTAACTGTATAATTTCCGTGCGAATTTTTTTTTTTTTTTGGCAAAAAATTTAAAAGGAATTTAAACAAATTTTTGTTTTTCGTTAAAATTAAAAAACAATCAAAATTTTTCTTTTTCGTTAAATCGATGGCAATTTCTCCTAATTCTTTTTGATTAAAAATCAATTTTAAAATAAAAATTAAATATTATTAATGATTGATTGTGGAAATGAATGAATGAATGATTGAATGAATGAAAAAACAAAAAACAATAAAAACAATTATTTACACGTCAGGAATTTATTCTTTCTCTCTCTCTCTCTCTTTCTTCGTATTTTAAATAAATTTATATTTTATTAACACGTCTACATCCGTTATAGAAAGGAATAGAAGAATAAACAGAAAGATTGAAGGAGGAGAAGGGGAAGGGAAGGGAAAAAACAGTTGAAATAAAATCCATTAAGACTGTGAATTTTTAATACATAAAGAATAAACAATTTAATTTTTTTTTATAATCGTTTTTTTAAAATCAATGCAAAACATGGTCGTCGTGATTGATTTATTATTAATAACTTAAAATATTTACTTAATGGTAGTTAAAAAAAAGGCACAAGGAAAAAAAAAGGCAAAAGAGAGTTGAAATTAAAAAAAAAAAAAATGAAACAATGATACAAGTGACAGGAAAATGACATTTTGTATTACTACCACCACCACCACTACCATCCCCATCACCATTACCACCACCATTTACTCATAAGTTTTCGAAAAAAAAAAAAACAAAACTTTTTTTCAGGGTCAGACCTTGACAAAAAAAATATTTCTAAAGGTTCAAACAACGAAATCTTAAAAAAAAATTGTTATTTTGAATCGAGAAAGAAAGAAAGAAAGAAAGACAAAAAACAGACAGTGACATTGTAAATGTTGAAGGGAAAAAAAAATAAAAAAAGTTAACCCTCTTTCCCCTTTCCCCTCGTCAACCCCCTGCTAAGATTGTCTCCTTATAAAACAAAGTCATTTTTAACATAAAATTATAGACGTTTTACTGTTGACATTTCTACAAAATGTTTGCCCGTAGGGGAAAGAAAGAAAAAAGAAACCTTTAAAAATATTATTATTATTATTATTATTATGAAAACAATTTACATTAACAACAAATCACACCTATCGTGGCACATAACCTACCACCAATCCCTACCCTCCTTTCCTCTTTCCACCCTCTACCACTCATTTAATATTTACATAGTTAAGAGGGTGTAAATCTTTAAGATTGACACATTTTTAATTTATTACTTTTTTTTTATCTTGTCAGATTTTTTTTCTCTCTCTTAACTATTCGTTAGTATTATTATTATTATTATTATTTTTAATGCGATCATTGTTTGTTTTTGGTTTGTTTCCCCCTCCCTCCCCCCTCTCCTTTTCGATACTATAATTTTCTATGGATGGAGGAAAAAAAAAAAAACAACGACGACGGTGGTTTGATACTCGTTCAGATTTTCAAATAATAATAATAATAATAATAATTATAATACATAATAATACGTTGTATATTATATCGAACAGTAGATTTTTTAACGGGTTTTTTTAATAATCGGATTGTGATTCGATTGTTCTGGGTGGTCTTTACAATTCAATCCAGAATGTTTATTATTACGTTTTTAATTTTTATATAAAAAAAAAACCGTACCTGGATTCGATGCATGACAAAAAATTTTGCCCCCCAAACAAAACGTTTTAAAAAAAAAATTATTACATAAGACGAACATTAAAAATTGATGATGATGATAATAATAAAATTAAGTTTTCAAAAGTTTTTGTTGAACGCGGCGTATTTTCAACGTGTTCGCATATCATGGATTTTTTCTTTTTTTTCTTCTTACCCCGAAATGTAACATGGAGGATTTATTATTATTATTATTATTATTATTAACGATTTAAATCTATTTAATGTCTTGTTTTAATAACGTTTCGAACTAATTTTTTTTTTTTTTTGAATCAATTGCTACGGTCATGTTTGTGTATAAAAATTGTAATAAGTAACAATTTAAATTTTTTGATTTTTACTACTCACGTTTATCATTAAGAATATATGTATAGAAATTTTTATGGTTTATTGACTTAAACAACCAAAACCACGTTTTCAAAAAAAAAAAAAATTCTCGTTAAAAAGAAAAAATAAAGTGGAAGAAGATGGAGGAGGAAGTGGAAGTGGAAGAAGAAGAAGAAGAAGAAAAAATTTAACAATTTAAATTAAATAAAAGACGTTAAAACAAATATTAAAAGGGATTGTGATTATGTATGTATGTATAAAAAAAAATTGTTGTCATTTAAAACCTTTGGGTCTGTTTGAGTATTTCCGGTTGGTACCACGTATTAACTCTAACCTTTATTCCATGTAACATTTCAAGGTTACAATATATATATACAGTTTTCTTTATAAATTCAAGTGCTAATCACCTCTTCAAACTATTTTAAAAGACTCAAGTCACGAATATTTTTTTTAAAAAAAATTTATTTTCATTTCGTTAACCGTAAACTTTTTTTTTGTAGTTTCGATTGGAAACGAAGAAAAACTTTTTAGTAACTTACTTTTTGAAGAAAGAGTAGATGTGGCACAATGCGAACAAATGCAAATGGAAGTATCAGCCATGGATTCTGCTACGACAATTGATCAAGTACCACAAATCGAGGGTCACTGGACATCCCAAGAGTAAGAAAAACTTTTTTTTTTTTTCCACGTAATAATAATAATAATAAACCTGTAAGAGAAACAAAAATAAGTTAAAGGAAAAAGTTATAGAAACAAATCAGAAAAAAAAAAAAATTTAATTTAATTTTTCACGAATGAATGATAATCTTTGTTAAAAAATTTTCACGGGTGCCTTACGGGTGCGATTTACCTGAATAACGCCTTTTCAGGTTTTAAATTTTATTTTTTTTTTGTCACACACATTTAAATTGAATTTCATTGTTCTTTTATTATTATTATTATTATTATTCTCTTTTGACAAAAAAAAATTTTCTTTTTGAAGTTCAAACAGGTGTTGTTAAAATTTTTCTTTTAGACTATGTCAAAAATTGATGATATACGTGATCATATTAATGGTTTTTTTTTTTTTTTTTTTAAATTTTTGCAAACCTTTTTTCACCTGTCAAACCTAACAACTGACAAACAATTGTTTCTAAAATAATAATAATAATAATAATAGGAACAATACAAAAAAAAAAAAAAAAACTATACAATCTTTTATATGTATTTTATTTTTAATGAAAATTATTAATTTTATTTTCTACCATTCGAATAATAATAATAAACTTGAACTCTATTTTCTCGTTGTATTATTATTATTATTAATTTTTTTTTGTAAATTTATTTTAATTGTTTTTTAATAATAGAAACATCGTAACCGTAATTTTTTATACGTAAAATTTTATGCGTACCTGAGTTATTTGTAATTAACCATCCTAATAATTATTTACTACAAAAAATTTTTCTTCTTCTTTTTCTTATTTCCCCTTAATAATTACGTTCAATAAATAAATAACCCATTGCTAATAGCCTGAAGGTATTATTATATTATTCGTACACAAAGAAGAAAAAATTTTCTTTTTTTTTTAAACGTAATTTGATGATTAAGCTAAGTTTACTTCCGGTTTGTGTAATATTTTGGTACAAACATTGTCGGTGTGATGATTTACTAAATCTCATGTTTTTCACCCAAAAAAAATTATAAAATTGCATAATCGATTATTATTATTATTATTTCTTTACCCTTTTTATCACTTAATAAAATAAATAATAATAATAATAATTTTTTTTTATTACCGTAACTAAAAAAATAAATGAATAAATGAACTGTAAAACCGGGTGCTGGAATATACTAAGTTGGTTGCGTGAAGAATAATAATAATTAACTTGACAAGTGATGTGTTAATCTTAAAAAAAAAAAAAAATGACAGCAAACACAATTTACTTGTTGTTGTAGATTATTACCTGTTGAAAAAAAAAAAGATCAAAAATTTATTATCACCTTTATCATTATCATTATTATTTTTTTATTACTTATTGCGTTATTTAATTACGCTTCGATTTTTTTGTTTTTGTTTTGATTTTTTTTTTCATTGTAATTTAATAATTTCGACGAATTATTATTATTATTTTTTTTTTATGCGATTGTTGAGTTATATCTAAGTAAATTACAAATTTTTAAAATTTTACGATGTAGGTATTTCAGGTAACTTTTTTCCGAATAACGACGACGACGAAAAAAATAAAATAGAGAAGTCATGAAAAATTTTTTTTTTAGAATAATTCTTTATAGCTGAAGGGCAAAAAAACAAAACAACCTTAAATTTTAAAAGCACGAAATTAAGTAAAAAGAGTTAAATATGCTCAATCAACCGTACAGCAGGTATCTGACCCATTATTATTATTATTTTTTTTTATTTAACAGAAACAAATACCTGAGTTTTAAAAAAAAAAAATTGTTTTTTTTTTTTTTTTAAATTTAATTGATTTTAAACTTAAAAATTTGTTATTACAAATTATTTTGTTATTAAAAATTTATTATTATTAACTAACTTACTAAAATAAATATTATCCATAAAAGTCGAAATAAAAAAATGGCGGGATTTTATGTAGAAATCGAAAATTCTGGATAAATTTTTTTTTTTTTTTCTTAGAATAATTTTCGATCGTTTGAGTTAGTTATTCCCTCTTATTATCCAGTCACGTATCAATAAAAAAAATTTCGCTTTTAGCAAATCATTAGTTTTTTTAAGGTTATAAAAAATTTTTAGAAAGGTAACTACGTGACAAAAATTGAACCGGATATTCACCTGCAATCAATTTTAAAAAGTCAAATCTCTAAAAAAAAAAAAGATAAACAATAATAATTATTATTATTATATTTTTTTACGATCGAATAAAAGATTTGATCGTCTGTAAGGTAAAAATAATAATACTAACCATCTAGAAAAAATAAACAAACTAAAATAAGATGATTCGAAGACGAGATTTTTTTTTGAAGGTTTTTTTTTAAATGTTCATCTCTTAGGTAGCTGTTAACCATTGTTTGGACCCAAAAAACTAGTGGCTCTGCACAAAATTTGTCTTCATCAATCTTTCATTTAAAAAAAAAATATTGTAAAGGGATTCATTGAATGCATTTACTTGTCCCTTTTATTATTATTATTATTTTTGTTCGTTCTCATTCGAGTTTTGTTTTTTTTTTTAAATTGTATTCCACCAGTCAACGAATTCACTTTTCTATTTTATATATATAATAAATAATTTTTTTTTTATTGAAATGTTAAAACGAAGTTTGAAAAGAGTTAAAACATTAAAAAATTGAAACCGGAAGTATAAAAAATAATTTCGAGTGACAAATCGGAATACCTTGCTTGCACCTGTAGGTTTAAGATTGTTTATTTTTCTAATTTTTTTGTTAGACGATTTAGTATGAAAAATACTTGCAAATGTTGAAATGCGTACCTGAAATTATATAATTCGATTTAGATTAAAAATGATGCAAAGTTAATAAAAAATTGTTTATAAATATTAATAAATTTTAATTTAATTATCAAATTTATTATTGTTCTCCAGGTGTGAAATAAGGCCCGGACCAGAATTTCTATTGCGAAATTATATTTTTTGGAAAAATAATACCTTTCGATTACTCCAGCATTATTACGAAGATGAATCCTGTATGATACCATTGTATACAGTAATCGCAAAAGGGGTTTTAACACCAAAAGAATCCTCTTGGGTGATACCGAGTGGTATCGATTATGATTATTCACTAACAAAAGTCACTGTTATACCACATACAACTCAGGTATGATGGCTTAATGATGTATATTTTTTAAAAAATCTATTGAATTTTATTATTATTATTATAATGATTAATTTTATTACGTTGAATAGGCGTCAGAAAAGTTATCGATTGAAAAAAAACACAAGTGTTCTCACTCGGGAATTAAAAAATCATATTTAAATACACCATGGAAACCTCATTTAGAATATACACTTTATAATAAACACGAAGAAGAATCTAAGAGCAGTCATCATCATCATCATCATCATAAAAAAAAATCTGTTAGATTTAAAAGGAAAAAAGGTCACAAATCATTTAGTAGTTGTTTATCAGCCATGGGTTTTCATTTTAACGAATTAATGCTTATAAGAAGTCAATGGGCAAGTGTTGAAGGAAATAAAAGAAACAGAGAACTCCTCCTTGGTGATATACATTCAAGAAAACAACAAGATTATAAACCAACAGCTTTTCAAGTTCCACTCCTTGATTTAGAAAATGTAAATTGACACTTTTTCTTTCGTTTATAACCTTGGGGGGGGGGGAAATAATCAAAATAATCAATCGATTTTTTTGTTTTTGTTGTTTTAGGCCAACGATTGTGTTAATTGTCAAATAATAGCAGAAGGAACGGAAAGAACTCCTCCTATGCTACCATCAAAACCTCACCTTTTACCATTACCTCATGGACAATGGGTCAGTCGAAGATGTGAAGTTAGACCCATGGGAATGTTTCTTGCAAGAAGATTAAGTTTCGATTCACGTGATAGAACTTGGATGTCCGAATATAAATATTTTTCAGATCCATTTTGTACGGAATCTGTTTTTGCCGTTTATTCTTCAGGAAGATATAAAATAGGTTTGTTTTTCCTTTCTTTTTCTTTTCATTTCAATTCAGATCAGATTTCAGAAAAATAAAAATTATACAACATTATAAAAAACTTTTCTTTAAAATTTCAAAAACAAGAAAAAAAAGAAGAATTGTTGTTGTTGTTGTTGTTTTTTTTTTTTTTTGTTAAACTACAAAATTATATTGAATAATTTTTGGATGTTTTGTGGTTGTAGTCAACTATTATTACATATATATATATATTTTTTTTTAAAATGGTAACAACATATAAGGAATTGCCAAGACTAATTTCTTAAATTGTTTTTGTAATTTTTTCTATTATAACCCATGACTCGGCATAAATTTAAAATATTTTTTTTTTTTTTTTTAACATTTTACAACTATATAAAAACTAAATATATAAAAATGTCGCGTTTGTTTGTACCACCACCACCACCACCTTAGCCACGACACAATTATAAAATTATTACATTAATGTCTCATGTTTTTTTTGTTGTATTGTACAATTAAGGTGATTTTTCTTTCTTTTTTTTTTTTTTTTTGTATACATATATAGAAATTTTTATTGTAAAGGGAAGTGGAGAGGGGAGGGGGGGAGGGGAATGGGGTTGATACTTTATGAAAAATTACAAAAGCATCATACTAACATTTTTCACATGCATTTTCCTTATTAATGGATTTATTATGATTTGAGTAAAATTAATTGATTGTTTTTGTTCAAAAGGACCAACTCATGGAAAGGATAAAGCTTTAAAAAGAAAAAAAACTGGTACAAATCTTGATTTAAGAATTGAAGAAGCTTCATTGACATTATATGATCCAACATTAAGAGATACATTTAATGCTGAAGAAGATTGTGGCATTGGTTTGTGGAATGTTGGAGTTGCCAAAGACCTTTCACCAACTTATGGTTGTTCCATACTTGGTATTAGTCTACCAAGTACCGAATATGATTTAATTAAACTAGAAATTGATGGAAAAGTAATTTTTTCTTTTTTTTTTTTAACTTTCATTTTGTACATTAAAATCAAAAAAAAAAAAAAAGAAAATAACTATGATTTGATACATTACTTTTTGTTTTCCTTTTAGGGTACTCCATTATTGTATTTGGGATTTCAAGACACTGACGGAAAGAAAAGAAATCATAATGAAAGACCAACATCATATCAAGCTCCATTAGCTCAATGCAGCGTTTTTCCACAGCAAAATATATTCAATAATAATTTAGAATCATATCCAAATTCAGAAATATCATCAATTTCTTCTGCTTCTTTCTTCTCTTATAATTTGATCACATTAGTTTTGTTTTCTTATTTCAATTTGATATCTTTGTAAAAAAGAAAAATGTTCAATCGAACAAATTTTTATTTATCATTTTGTATTATTTGAATTTTGTAAGTTTTTGTATAAATTAGATAAATAAATAATACATTTCATGTTTTATCCGGTGATGTGAACGAAATAATCATTTCGCTCGGATAAGGGAGAAATTTCCAGTGAATTTTGTACATAATTATTATATATTTTTAAATAATTAGCAAATTTATTATATTAGTGTTTAAAAAAAAAAAAACCGTTAAGCGCGATTTAATTACAATTTAAGTTCGTTGTACAATTGTTTAAAAAAACATTAATTATAAGTTAAAACTAGTTAAATAAATTGATATTGAAATAAAAAAAACCGTTTATTTTTTTTCCTATCGGAAATAATAAAACCTTGTTATTCCCGAAATAAAATAATTTTAATTTTTTTTAAATAAAATTTAAAAGAAAAAAAAAACGAAGCAGTTTTTAACGACTCTCGAACAAAACTGACTTGTAGCGACATCACGCGGTTTAATTTATAAACACGATATTTTAGTACGTAAAAGAAATAAATACATGGCGTTAATGACGCAATTTTATAAAAATTATTGACGTCATAAATGTATTCGAATAAATATGAATGTCGTCACAACCGTTTGATTTCCAAATCATAAAAAAAAAAACGTTTTTCACGATTAAAAATTAAAAATTATCAATAATTTAAATAAATAATTAATTCAATTAATTAAAATTCACATTATTTTTTTAAAAATACCATTAAAAAATTCGAAAAAAAGGAAAAAAAAACGTTTTAAAAACTTTTTTATAGCATATTTAAAAGCATTAAATTTTTTTTCTTAAAAAAAAACTCCATCGAATTTAAATAAATGTGATTAACGATAAATTCTTAAACTTAAATTTATTTATTCTTTATTTATTATTCTAAGAATATATAAAAAAAAAAAAAGACTTAAAAAGTTATTCAAACAAAAAAAAGAAAAAAAATCCTTTTTGGGATAAATATCCACTCAAAGCTGCTGTAATTTCTAATTTATTTTATTCTATATAAAAATTAGTTTAAAAAAAAGAAAAAAGAATTTTTTTTAAAAAAAATTTTTAACGTAAGAAAACATTAAAAACACATTTGAATAACATGGAAAAAACAATTCTTTTTAAAAAACTTTTTACCATTATTCATTTTATCATTAGATGATTTATGTTAATATATGATTTTTATATTAATTTTTATTTCATTTTACATTTCAAATAAGAGACTAAATTTTCCTCATTTTTTTCTTCTTTCTTATTATTAAGTAGTTTTGTTGGATTAAAAAAAAAAAAAAAATGATTTCATAATTTTCATTTTTCCACCTAATCAATTTATTTTTTTAATTATTAAAATTTAATTAATAGTCGTACGTAATATTTTTAACTACGATAATAATAAAATAATAAACAAAAAAATGGCCACCGCAGCAAAACAACAACCATAGGAAGAATTTTTTGTTTTGTTTTTTTTTTTCGTGTTTATTTTTAAAAATGCAAAATAAAAATATTATTTAGGTTAAGTGGAAAATTTTCTTAGAATATTAAAAAAGAATAGAGAGAGAGAGAGAGAGAGAGAGAGAGAGAGTAAATAAAAAAAAAAAAAAAAAATAATAATGATAAAAAAAACTATCTAAACCAACGTGAAAATTAAATTTGGCGTATTGCAAACAACTGGGAGGAAAAAATTTTATTTTTTTAAATAAAATAATAAATAATTAATACATAAAAAAAACTATTAATACCGTTAATAAATTAAAGCCATTTTGTAAATAATATTATCATCATTAATAAAAACAATTTTTTTTTAAAAATTCGATTTGGATTCGAACGTGTGAAATTTAATTTTGGAAAATTTAAAAAAAAAAATTATTTTCGTTTTATTTGTTTTTACTTCACTTTTTAGTTGATTCGTTTTATTTTTAAAATAGCAGTAGATAAATAAAATTTAATAAAAAATAAAATTATCGAAATAACGAAGGGGATTTACCCATAAAAAAAAAAGAAAAAAAAACAAAAAAAACACACGAGAGTGATAATAGCTTTCCACTCACCCCCCCACATTTTTACAAAAAAATGATTAAAATTAACCGTCGCAAAAAAGAAAAGAAAATTTAATGGCGTCAATTAATTTTTAAAATATCTTTTGTATATAATAAGAAAATGTGAAAAGGAAAAAAAAAAAAAAAGTTAAAACGAATTTTCATCTTTTTCTTTTCCAGAATGAAAAGCAATAAAAAATAAAAGTGGAAAATTTTCTTTTTTTTTTTTTTTTTTTATTTCTTTTCTTTTTTTTTTATTTTGCGGTCGTTCATTTGGAGTTAGAGGTAAAAAGTAGATATGAAGATTGAGAAAAGAAAAAAAAAAAAAGAGAATATGGAGGGAGATTTCTAGAATAAAAAAAAAAAAAAACCAATAATGTTGATTAATTGTATTTTCTTTTGAGAAAAATAACCATTTATCTCATAAATGAATCCCCAGATGCGGGTTAAAATGGACGTTAGAAAAAGTAATTTTCCTGTAATTCACGATTTGGTTGATCGAATTCGAAGCAAATCGTTTTTTTTTTTTTCTTTTTCTTTCTATCCAAAACCTAAAACCAGAATCAAAACCGCAAATAAAAATAATATGAACAAAAAAAAAAATAAAAATAAAATGAAAATTGTACTAGACGGAAAATATGTTCAAAAAAAAAAAAAAAAGAAAAGTACTTAATAAAAAAAAATAAATTCTGGAGTTGATTAATAGAAAACAACAATAAATAAAATGGCGGATTTGTTATTAAATAAAAAAAAAAATTTTTTTTGAAATTTATTCTTTGTTTTGTTATTTATTTATTTTTTGTTGTTTGGAAAAATCTTATCATGTTTTTAACGATTTTTCATAGAGTAATTAAATGATGATATTCATTCGTTTTATGATTCTATGAGAATTCCCATAAGTTTTTATATTTGAATTTGAATTAAAATTTTTATAAATATTATCGATTTATATTTAACTTATGAAAATTTAAAAAAAAAAAATTAAATATAAAAATTTTAGACAAAAAAAATGATGTGAATTTTAAATTTCGTTCACGAAATACTAAAAAATAATAAAAAAAATTTTTTTTTATTTATTATTTTATACGAATTTCATGTTTTATCAGCATTTTATTTATTTATTTTTTTTATTTTTAATAACTTATACGCTTTTTCTACTAATAATAAAAAAAAATAAAAATAAAAAATTTTTTTTAAATTTATTTTTATAGTTGTCGTTTTAAAAGGTGCGCGATTATTAATTTTTTTTTTTCGTTTGGTTTATAATAATAATAACGATATCAAATGATTTAAATCGAACGTAACGAAAAATTAACAAATTATTTTAACGAAAGTTTTCACGAAAAAAAAAAAAAAATCGAAAAATGGAATTTATGATCTTAAAACAAAAAAATGAATAACGAATTTATTGCGATGAACCACGCCCTGAATTTAAATAAAAAATTATTGTTTTTGTATACGTGAATGTATCACATTTTGCATAATTATTAATTATCGGGCGCGAAAATTATTAATTATTATTTTATTTATTACTTTTTTCTCTCTCTCCCTCCTTTTCTATACTCAATCGAGCAAGAAAATTATTTTTATTAAATTAATAATAATTGTGTATAGTTTTTTTAATAATTAATAAAAATTATTAAACTATTTTGTAATTATTTACTATTAATTTACTTTTTTGTTAAAAGAAATTCGTACTATTAAAATCAATGTATAAATTTTTATGCGATATTAATTTGAATTTCGTTACGAAAAAGCAGACGAAATTTAATTTAAAAATGTTATCATTTTAAAAAACACTTCATTAATAAAAGCCACGCTGTTAATTGATTGATTTTTCTTAATTATAAACGAAAATTTATTAAAAATTTTAAATTTTTTTCTTTTTTCATTCATCGAAAACGTTGAAAGATTAAAAAACTTTTTTTCTTTTTTTTTTTTTTAAGTAATTACACAGACGAACGATTTCGTTACATTTGCCATGAGAAACTTTTTAAAAAAAAACAACCAGATGTTTTATGATTTTTTTTTTAATAAAAAACAAAAAAAAAATTTTTTTTTATTCTTTCTCTTTTGCAAAACTATAATTCCTATTAAATAAAAAAAAAAAAAAAAGAGAAAAAAAATCGAAGAATAACCCTTATAAAAATTACATCCCTTTAAATAAGGGGGGATATCGTTTTGTATTTTTTTTTTTTACCTAAAGGCATAAACGTGACGTAAAATTTAAAAAAAAAAAATTTTTTTTTTTTCATCAATTAAATTCACGTTTAAATTTTTTTTTCCAGGTTCTCGTTTTGAAATGTGTATTATATATATATATATAAAAATTTTTCTTTTTATTATTTTTCTTAAAAGCACGCCCCCCCCCTGTATTCTCCCCCTGCCTCCCTCCTCATCAAAAAATTACCTCCTTCCCGTTATCGCCATCAAAAAAGAAAAAAAAAAGTTTAAATACATGTTTGAATTATAAAACAGGTTAGCCTTTTAAAGTTAAAATTCCACCCCCACAGCCCCCCACCCCTCTACCTCCCTCCCCCTTCCACCTCGTCAAAAATTATTATATGAATTTCAACTGGATCAAACTTTTCTTCTTCTTCTTCTTCCACGAGCTCAATGAAATGGCACGAAGCTTTTAAAAAAAAAAAATTTTCTTTTTTATAAAAAACGAATAAAATTTCAAGTATTAGAAAAGAAGCACTCCCCAGAATAAAAGGGGAGTAAAAGGGAGCCCGCATGAAAAATAAAATAAAAAGAAAAAAATTTTTTTTTTATAAGATGAAGTAGGGAGGCTGTAATAGGAAATGAAAAAAAAAATAATAATAATAATAATTTTTCAGATTAATGTGAGGTCAATCAACCGTTTCTTGGCTCTTTTCTTAACAAAAAAGTTTTTTTTATTTTATTTTATTTTTTTATTCCTTTTTCATTTCTTTTTCCTTTTTTCCTTTTATTTTTTTCCTTTTTTTGATGAATACATTTTTTTTTTAATACGCATTCGAAGCTGTTGTGCGAAAAAATTTTCATAGACGTTAAAATAAAAAACAAAAGGAAAATTTTTTAAGATAAAACGAAAAAAGGAAAATTAGTAAATGGTAAAAAAAAAACCTTTGAGACGAATTTTTTTTTAAATTCAAAGGTAAACAAAATTTTTTTTTTACCATTGATAAGAAACTTTGTTATTAAAGTTTAAGGTTAATGATAAGAACACAGAAAAATTTTTTTTTTCCTTTTTTTTTTGCGGAGGTTAATGCTTGCCCTAATATCATCCTTCATTTAACGATCGGAAATTTTTCATCCCTTTCTTCCTATTCCTCCCCCTCCCCTACCATACCCCCACAAAAAAAAAAGAAATCTAACAACCATCCAACCAACCCCTTCTTCCTTAAGCCGTTTTATTTACGTATAAGAAACAAAAAGAAAAAAAAGAAAAAAAAAATTCTGTCAGAACTAAAATCTAACATTACTGACGGTTTTCGAAGAGGGTGCGTTAAGTGCGTGTGCGTTCACTGCCGAGACAGTGAAGGGGTGGATTTGAAGGGTCGCTACCAACCAAGGATAAAAAACTACCCCGTGAATTTTTTTTTTTTATTTTTTCACGCCTATCGTCTCGTAGCAAAATTTTCTGCTTTTACTTTTTGTTTCTTTTTTTTTTTCCATAAAAATTTTTTTTCATATCTCACGCAACCCATATTATTATTATTATTATTATTATTATTATTATTATTTCATTTTGTTTCAAAATTTGGCAGAAATGATTTCTAATTACCATAATAATTATTATTATCATTTACCTTTTTAAACAAAAAAAGAAACCAAAAGGAAACGCGAAAAAAAATAAGAAAAAAAAATTGAAGCATTCGGTAAAGGTCGTAATCGAAATACGATAAATTTTTAGGGGAGGCCACGAGGGGGGGGGGTTAAATTTTTAAGGGATGTTTTATATCTATATTTTTTTCTAAAAAATTCAAATGTGTTTACGCGCGTTTTTGTTGTTCAATGTCCCAAAACTCTTTGAATTTAAAATATAATAATAAAAAAAAAAATTTTCCGGGGGACTCGCCCCGCGTTTTTTTATTATTATTATCATTATTATCATTATGATTTTAATTGCCATCTTAAATGTTTTATGCCGTTATTGATGGCCGTAGTATTTAAAAGGAAAATTAATGACTTGTCTTCGAACCATTAATTTAAAAAAAAAAAAAATTTTATTTCTATGTGAATGCATTTTAATTTCATGGTTCCTTGATTTTCGATTTTCTTCAATTTTTTTTTTTTCCAAGATTTAGAGAAAAAAAAATTTTTTTTTTTAATTTCTTAAAAGTAAAAATCATTCGTTCATACGAAAAAAAAAAAATTATAGCATATAGCTGTGTTATAAAGAAAAATTTTATAGCGCTATATAACTAAACCGTACGTTTAATAAATTTAAAGAACTTACGAAATTATTTACCTCTCCCTTCTCCCCCTTTCCGCCTTATTTTTTTAAATATGGAATTTAATTAAGTAACGTGTAAACTAATAAAAAAACATTTTACTATAACTATAACTATATTTATAGCTTTCTACGAGCTATAATTTAAAAAAAATATAAAAAAAATTGAAATCGGGAAAGGAAAAATTTTTTTTCCCTATTTTTTTTTTTTCGTTATTATTATTATTATTCTAATTGTGGTTTGTTTTGGGGTGGGGAGGTGGTGAGGATGGAGGGTGAAGGGTTACGCTATTTATAGCGTTTCGTTATTTTATAGCGTTTTATGCGCTAAACACGAGCGAAGGTTTTTACAACAAGAGAGGAAAATTAAACAATTTCGAATCACATTTAAAATGAAATTTTTTTAGACGACTGGGTCATAAAAAAAAAAAAAAAGAGAATTTTTTTACATTAACAAAAAAACAACCCCACGGGAACAGCTGCGTATAAAAAAAAAAAAAAAAACGACTCCCGTCAGTCATTGAGGGGTGCGCGTTTTTTTTTTTTGTTAAAGAGGGTTGGAAAAAAAAACGAGTGGGGTGAACATTTTTTTTTTTTTTAAACTCATATGCGGAACACCTTTGAACGTATTTTTTATATATTTTTTTTTTCGTTATTAATAAAACCATTATTACCTTATGGAATCGATTATTGATTTTTTTTTTAACCCAATCGGAAGGGGGGAAGGGAGGGAGGGAGAGAGGAAGGTTTGAAAAAAAAAAATTTTTTTTTAAGGGATGAAATCGGGAAGTAAAGGTCAGTTTTTTTGCATCTGCGCATTTGTAAGAATCTAAATTTTTATGTATGTGAGTGAATTTATTCCTGTTTTCGTGTGCGCCGACGTTTTAATTCCAGGATTAGGTTAACAACAGGATATGGGATTAAAATTTTTTTTTTCAAATGTGCGGACAGGTTTGTACAAATGAGATTGACCCCTCGGATTGGTCATTTTTATTGACCCCATAAAAAATGTGGGGTGGTTCCGATGGTGATGACACTTTTTTTTTCTATTTTCCTTATGTGTGTGGTCCGTTTGTTTATTTTATTTAAATAATCGAATTCATGTTTTTTTTTTTTTTGTTGGTCTTTTGTCGTTGATAATTTTGACTTTTGACCTTTATTTTTCACGCCCGAAATCTTTTTTTTTTATTATCGAAAATCGATAAAATCGATTATTACTTATTGATTAGTATTGATTAAAGAACGTGACGTTAACGTTTTAAATGGCGTCGCAATAATGCGTAATTATAATTTTTTTTTTTAAATTATTTTTTAAAGTATTATTAATACTTAATCTACTACGATAATAATAATAATCGATGATTCGATTAATCGATATATTTTTTATTAAAGTTTAAATCGAACAATTTATTATTAAAAAAAAAAGAAACGGAAAAAGAAATGGGAGAAAATTTTATTCGGGAGTGGAAAGTTTTTCTTTTAAAGAGAAAAAAAAAGCAGACGACGTTTAAAAAAAAAAAATTAAAAATATAAATTAGAATAAATAAAAAAACGGGGGGTGTGAGGGAGGAGAGTCAAAGTAATATTTTCGATTTTGTTTAATTTTAAATCTGAATCGAAAGGAAAAAAAAAAAAAAAGGAAAATATATATACATATTAAATGGCATTTGAATTTTCAAAATGGCGTCGTATTTTTCTTTTTATTTTCTTTTTCAATTTTTTTTTTTTATTTACGTCGTCTGTGTCGGTCGTGAAACGATAAAAAAATTTTTTTCTTTTTTTTTTTAATGAATTAAATCCGTGATTAACAATAATTTTATCTTTTAATTTATAATAATAATAATAATAATAATCTTTACTCTTTTTCACAACCTTTTTTTTCCTTTTTATATTTTTACCCTAGAAGCCATTTTATTTCCTTCTTTTTTTTTTTTTAAATATATTTTTCTTTCTCTCTCTCTCTCTCTTTCAACACTTAAAAATTATCCATCCGCCCTTGACTTTTTTTTGTTGCCTATTATTCATTTTCTTATATTCTTTTCTTTTCTTTTCTTTTCTCATACCTTTGAAATTTTTCTTAATTATTTTTTTCCTTCGTGTTTCCTTCGTTTTTTTTCTCTTCTTTTCTAATCTCATTTCCGACTTTTAATAAATTATATTCTGAAAAACCTTTTTTTTTTCATCTCCCTCTTTTCCTCTCTCCCTCTCTTTCTTTCTCTTTCCGTGAAAATTTTTGATTAGTTTTTTTCTGTTTTTTGCGAGTTTTTTTTTTTTTTCGTTTAATTTACCTTTTTTATTGTTTTCTACCTCCCTCTGTCTCTCTCTTTCTTTCTCATTTCAATCGTAAAAAAAGAAAAATATAAGAAAGATAATGATAACGTTAATGATAAAGATTAAAATTAGTTTTTGTTTTTTTTTTATCGAACAAAAAACATTTCCCAAAAAAGGAAAAAAAAATGGAAAATTGAAATTTGAAAAAAAGAAAAAAAAAAAAAAAGAAAATTTTCAAATAAGAAAAAAAAATGGGGAAAAAATTTTTTCCAAGAGAAAATTCTGACATTAAAAATAAAAGTTTTAGCCGCCATTAAAAGATTTTAGTTTTTCCACCCTTGTTAAAAATGTTTGGATGGTGACGCCCTCACTATAAACAACCAGTTGTGAAAATTCTAACCAACGAAATTTTCCAGAAAAAAAAAGAAAAAATTTTTTTTTTTCCTTCCCGTTTATTTATTTATTTTTTTTCGTCTTTTTTTCCGTTACGTGTCGTACCTGGACAAAAAAAAATTATTTCATATTATTATTATTATTTTTTAATCGCGTCACGTGACCTTTAACAATGTTTTTTCCAGAACTTATTTCAGGTATCTCGTGATAAATATTTCCTACTCAATGGAATGGTTTGTTGAATTCTTATCCTGAATTCTTTTTATTTCTAAACTTTTGGGTTCCTGTGGGATACATACATGAAGTAACCGGGATAAAATCACGCCCTAAACAAACTCTTTATAGTCGACAGTTGTACAGGAATTGTTTTCATTCCTTTTTCGTCTTCTTCTTCTTCTGGAAATTTCATTTTTAACCACCCG
>NW_002987853.1:16759-25317 GCF_000006295.1 Pediculus humanus corporis | reverse complement strand
TTTTCTTTTAGACTTAATTAGTTTGTTTGTTGAAGCAATTAACCGCGAACAGAGGCGGTAGAAAAAACACTCCAACTTTTTTTTTTTTGCTGGAGAAAAAAAAAGGAAATAAAAGAAAAGTTTTGCGTTAACTTTTTCTTTCTCTCTCTCTCACTCTTTTTTTTTATAGCCCTTTTTTTATATAAAAGTTTTTCCTTTTTTTTTTCTTTTTCTTCTGGTAATTGCAGCAAGGAAATTTTCCAAAAAAAAAAAATTTTTTTCGTTTTTTTTTTGTGTGTAAAACAAACAAACAAACAACCGAAAAAAAAATTCATTAATTTTATTTTTATCCCTCCCTCCTCTCTTCATCTCCCCTCCCCTCCCACTCCCACCAAAAAAAACAACGATTTTTCTAAAATTATCGCGTATAAGAAAGTAGAAAAAAATATGAAGTAGAAAAAAAAAATCTTTTTTGTTTTTAACTTCAACTCGTTGAATTTTCCGATCAGAAATTTGACCTTTTGATTTTAATTTATCGATCTAGAATGTTCCATCATGATTAAATTTTAGAAAATGATATTTTTAATTATTAACAAACAAACTGGAAAGAAATTCATGCACACGCACACGGAATTCAGAAAAAAAATAATGATGATAAATATTATTAAAGAAGGAAAGAGGGGAAGGAAGGAAAATTAAAATCTTTTTCTAATGCCACTGCTTTTTTTTTTTTTTTACAAAATAAATTAAATTTTTTTTTTTTTAAATAAAAATGAATATTATGTTAAATGAAATGAATTTTATGTCTGTTTTTAATTTTTTTTTATTTTTATATTCTTTGACTCATTAAATCCTGTTTTACACACAAACTGATTTTTACTTTCATTTTCATTTAAACATTTGCCCTCCCGTTAACCCCCATAATAAAAAAAAAAATTTTCTTTTTTTTTTAGCTCTCTCCCCCTCCCCCTCCTCCTACCAACTCCCCAACTTATTCACGTTTTCCTCCCCCGTAGCTTCATTTTCTAATTATCTTTTCTTTTCTTTTTCTTTCTTTTTTCATTATAAATTGAATTTTTCTTTCTTTTTTTTTTTTTTTTTATGAAAAGGGATGTAAAAAAAAATAATTTTTTTTTACTTTCCCGGTTCTGGAAGAATAAAATAAAAGTTGACTCTCCAGATTTTTTTTTTTTTTTTTTTATTTTCCTGTCGTGATCGGTAATAAAAACTTGAAAAAAAAAAAAAAACGCAAAACTGAATATTAATTTCTCCCTCTCCTGTCTCTCTTTTTTTTTTGTCAATAAATTGATTAATTACACTTTAAGTTTGATTAAATAAAAATGAGAAGAATGTCGTTAAAAAGAAAGAGAAAGAGAGAGAGAGGGAGAGAGAGAGAGAAAGAGAGAGAGAGAGAAAGAGAGAGAGAGGGAGAGAGAGAGAGAGAGAAAGTTATTAAAGCTTTCTGGTAATTAATGAGTTAATAATTATGGGAAAATAAAATTCGTGGCAGGAAAAAGTGAAAATGTGACGTAAGCGAGGAGGTGCTGCCATCACGTGGGAAAAATATTAAATAATTATTTATTTATTTATTTTTATTTTTCAATAATAATAATAATAATAATAATAATAATAATAATAATAATAATAATAATAATAATAATAATAATGAACAGGGATAAAAGGAAAAAAAGGATAATAATAATAATAATAAAATGTGTTAAAATTAAAATGAGAGAGAGAGAGAGAGATGCCTTTTTGAATTTTTTTTTTTTATTTCCATTTTGTTATCCACGAGTCAGCCGTTCCAGGGGTTTCGAACGGAAAAAACGCGTTCGTTTTCGACGCATGCTCCGAACGTGCGACAACGATTTCATCCCCACCAACCAAAAAAAAAAAATTTTTTTTTTTTCCCTTATTTTTTTTTTCACGTTTTTTTTTTTCGTTCCCTTTTCTTCCATCTCTATCTCTCTCTCTCTCTCTCATACATACGTTAAACCCTCCGTTAGTATTTCCCATATCTAACTTTCTCCCACTTTCTCCCAATTTCTCCTTATTTTCTTTTTTTTTCAACCATATGACGCCATATTCCTGATATTAAGATTCTTACTATTTATTTTTAATTTCCCTGGGTTTCTTCCTTTTTCTTCCTTTTTTTTTTTCATTTTCTTATTTTTTTCCATTGAAATTTTTTTTTCTTTTTCTTTTACTATCTCTCTCTTACTCTCTCAAGATGAGATGAAAAAAAAAAAATTTATTTATTTTTT
The DNA here is from genome assembly GCF_000006295.1 of Pediculus humanus corporis. Classification (NCBI taxonomy): domain Eukaryota; kingdom Metazoa; phylum Arthropoda; class Insecta; order Psocodea; family Pediculidae; genus Pediculus; species Pediculus humanus. The sequence continues at coordinate 23,074 of NW_002987853.1, read as the reverse complement.
CTATTTCTTTTTCTTTTAAATTATTTTTTCTTTTCAAATTTTTTTTTTTTATTTGTTTATTTTTATTTTTTTTCATTATAAATGGAAAATCTTTAAACAAACCTTTGGAAAAACATAAAAAAAAGGAAAAATCATTAAATCCAAAATAAACAATTTCCTTTTTTTTTTTTTTTTTTATCCAAATTGACTTTTCCAGTAGAAGAAAATTATTATTATTTTTTTTTCTTCTTCATTTTTTTTTTTATTAATTGAAAAAAAATAAAAAAATTTTTTTTTTTGTAAATAAATGAATATTTACAAAAACAATTTATTATTATTATTATTATTATTATTATTATTATTATTATTATTATTATTATCATTATTTTGAAAAATTCCTGGAGAATAATAATATCGGGTTAAAAATTCCAGATTTAAACGTATTCGATTTTTACCAGTGAGTGTTTTTTTCATATACTCTCATTTAACTTTTTTTTTCGGGGGGTGGAGAGAGGGGGAGGTTGGAAAATCAAAAATAGAATATACCGGAAGGAGTGATAAGGATGGTGATAATGAAAAAAAAACGTTTGACGTAATAGTTAACCTGATAATAGAGAAAATTTTTTCCAATTCTTAACACGGCACTGGATACTTTATATATTGATGGTTTTTCGTTTAGTAGATATTTAAACGATTTATATAAGATTTAAAGTAGTCAAAGGGAGGAGTTTTAGAGGGAGAGAGAAGGGAGAGGGGAAGAGAGAAAGATTTGAAAGTTGGTATTATTATTATTATTATTAAAACAAAACCCGTAAAACGATTATAGTCACGGAAATGGAATTTCATCGAAAAACATCGATTCTCATTTGTTTTCTCGTTACCGGATTTTTTTTTCTCCAGCAAAGTCACAATTTCCCGTTTAATGCGTATACGTCACGAGTTTTTTTTTTTTTTTTTATATATTTAACTTTTATCTCTCTCTCTCATTCTCTATCTCTATCATTTTTTTCATTCGTTTCGAACAATACATATATTTAAAAAAAAAAAAATGTAAAGGGTAAAAATAAATAGAGTGTTTTAAGCAGGGGGTGAGGGGTGGTTGTTAAAAATCCGTGGTGGGTCAGAAGGTTAGGAAATCCGGGAGGGAGGAGGGGGGTAAAAAATTTAAATATTCATTATTTAATATTAATAATAATAATAATATTCCGCCTACAATTTTTTTTTACTGTCAAAATTTTATTTTTTATTATTTTTTAAATGACAGTATAAAGGAAGTGTTGCGTTAAAACGGACGAAAAACAAACAAAACCTCTCTTTCTCTGTTTGTTCGTTCGTTTGTTTTTTTTCCTACAAACGTAAAACGTACGATTAATAATTAATAATATTTATATAAAACGTAATAATTATCGTTTGTTTTTGATATAGAAAAAAAGGGAAACGTTTAAATTTTTTTTTTTTTTTTTGTTTTAAATAAAAAGGACGTGTATTTAGACATTTATATATATATAATTTTTTATTTTATTTACGATCGCATGATTATTTAGTGATGTATTAATATTTATTTATATACATATATATATAATCGGTTTAAAATGACAATAAATAATAATAATAATAATAATAATAATAAACCGTCATAAAATAATTAGTCACGGAAATAATATTATTATTATTATTATTTTGAATATAAAATAAAATAAATAAAATGACGGTTGATGGTTGTGGTGGTGGATTTTTTTATAAAAAATTTCTATGTAAAAGTAACAACAGACTACAAAAAAAAAAAAACATTATGATAAGTCTTTTGCCACGAATTTTTTTTTTTTTTCCGTTAAAGTTTTTTCTTATATATTTACCGTAAAAAAAAAAAAAAAAATATTATAAAAAGTAATTCGTACTCAAACCATAAAATTCATGGGTCAAGAACTATGAACCGGAACAGAAAAAGCTTTTTACATCGTTTTTTTTTCTTTTTTTTCTCCCGAGTTTCTTAAAAGTTTTTCTTTTTTTATACCTTTATTATTATTATTATTATTATTATTATCATTTTTTTCTTAATTCCACAATGCGGTAAAAAGCGAGAGTAAAAAAGAAAAAGAAATTTTTGAATAATTGAAAAGGTTTTTTCCCATTAGGTAAATGCTTGTCATTATTAACTTTTTCTTTTAACGTTTGAATAAAAATGGCCGCCGACGCCATTTTTGTTTTTTTTTTTTTTTTTTGTAAAATTTATTATTATTATTGTCACGTATACGTAAAAAAAATATTTTTTTGTAATTATTATCGTTACTATTATTATTATTTTTAAAAAATCAATTCAAATAAATAAATTATATAATATAATAATAATTATTAAAAAATTAAAATTGATAATTAAAAATCATATTATTATTATTATTATTATTATTATTGAAAAATAGATTTTATTTATTACGTAATATATTAACATAAACGTGAATCATTATTATTATTATTATTTGTATTTTTGTCAAGGGTTTTGTTTTATCCTAAGCGTGCTGTTAAACGTTTTCCCTTTCTATTTTGTTTTTTGTACTCTTAAAAAAAAAAAAAAACTCTTTGGGAATAAAGTAGTTAAAAAAAAAAAAAAAACATTTATTGACTTTTCTTTTAACAAAAGAAAACTAAAAACAAAAAAAACTAAAAACTAATCAAGAACACTTACGTAAAAAATTTAATATATATAAAAAAATAAAATTTATATGAAACAAAACTCCCATTTACTCCAACATCATCACCCCCTCAAACCCCCTCTCTCCCTCCTCACGAACCCAAACAAGAATTTTTTTTTTAAAAATTACTCTTAACAATTACCACAACTTAATAAAAATTTATTAATTAATAATTTCATGCATGGAAATGATTTTGTTTTTGTTTAAGTAATGATAAGAAAGTTTATTTACTTGGAGTATTACGTAATTACATATACATAATTTAAAGGGATAAGTTTTGATGACTTAAATAAATTTTTTTTCGTTTAATATATATATAACAATTGTGGTTTTTATTTAAACAATAAGAATATCAAAATCAAAGTAAAAATTTATAAAGTATACTACTACTACTACTACTACTACTACTACTCCTACTACTGGCAAGGGATGAAAGGAAAAGATAAAACAAGATTAGATTTTTTTTTTCCGAGTCGAAAAAGAGTAAAAAACAAAAAAGGAATTTTAATAAAACCACCCGTCTTTAAATGTAATGCGTGTGTAAAATAATTCTTTTTATAATTCTTATAAGTGGTATAGTAGAGTAAGCTTTTGAAAGGGGCAGTTTTAACTGTTGAGTTCTTTGTTATAAAAAAAATAACACGTCACGTATTATTAATATGGGAAAAGTAAGTTTTCTAACGGGGAATTGTTTAAATTAAGAAAACATCTCATCCTTGGCTGCGGTCTTAAGACTCAAAACGAGGAAATTTTTCCTTTGAAGGAGGAGGGAGGAGGGAGAGGAGGAGAAAAGTGAAGGCGGAATCGGCGGCGCGCGGAGGGGGTGGAGAGAATGAGAGAGATAGGGAGGGGGAGGGAGGGAGGGATAAGTGGGAGTAATTTTTTCTTCTTATTTTTTTCGGGGCCCTTTTCTTTTTTTTTTTCCTTTGGTTTTAAGTAGAAAATGGAAATAGGTTTTTTTTTCCTTTTATTTTTCTCAACCATTTACCATAGTCAAAACAAATACTTTTTATTCCTTTTTTTTTTCCTTTGTCTCTTATTATTATTATTATTATTATTATTATTATTATTTGTAAATCGATAAATTTTCCTTTTAAAATTTTATAAGGAAGAGAAAAAATAAATAAAACGGATAAATAAAAAATTAATTATTGAAATTTTTTTTTCTTTTTTTATCAACAAAAAGAAAATGGCGGAGAAATGAATGGCGAGGGGAGAGAGAGAGAGTGCGTGCGTGTGCGTGCGTGCGATTTTAGCTTTAAGATAAAAAAAAAAGGAAAGGAAAAAAATTAATTTGAAGTAAATTGAAATAATTTCTCTCACTTTTGAATTTCTAATTGGTTAATCAACCAAGAAAAAGGTTATTTTATAGTAAAAGGAAAAAAAAAATAAAAACAAATAAAATTTAAATGTAAAATGAAGGAATATAATTTAATTCGGTAAGAACAAAGGAAAAAAGGAAAAAAAAGTGGTTTTCTAATTTTGAAATTGCACAAGGGTAAAAAATAAATTTTTTTTTTTTAAAGAAATAAAAAAAGGGTTTAGAAAAAAAAAAATTTTGTCCGAAGTTTAAATTGTTCGAAAAACCCTCGAATGAATGAATGAATGAATTTTTTTGATGTCAGTCAGTCAGTCAGTCATCAATGACCGGACTTTTGTTTTTTTCTGGTACCACTTTTGTTTTTTTTTTTTATATTTAACTCTTTTTCTTCCACTTTTCATTTTCTTCTTTTATACTCATGATAATAATAATAATCATTTTTTTTCTTTCTCTTTCCTTTTAACTCTTAACTTTTTTGATTTACCGCAAATTATTTAATTTAAATTTTTCCATTCATTTTCCTTTGGAATTTTTCCTTTTACGAAATTCTTTTTATTTATTGAAACGTATCAAATCGTTACCACTCATCATTTAAAATAAAAATTTTCGATAAATTTTATTTAATTAAATATTTTTTCTCATTATAAAAAAAAAAAAATTTTCCTTTCCTTTCCTTTCCTTTTTTCCTTTGTCTGAAAGAATTTTCTTTTTTTAACGCTTTATTCCAAGAATCCCTGTTGATGATGAAAATTTTTTTAATTGTAAAAAAAAAAAAAATTCTTCCCTTTTTCTTTCTTTTCCTTTCCTTTCCTTTTTTCCTTTTTTAATTGTTTAATCCGGAAAATTAATTTATCAATTACATCCGGTTTTTAATTTTTTTTTTTTAACTTTTGTGGTAATTTTAGGGGATTTCCCTTTTTTTTCCATTTTTTCCATTTTTTTTTTTTTAAATCTTTGTAAAATTATTTTAACGACCTTTAAACGTTTGTTTTATATTATTATTATTATTTCTTTCGTGTCTTTAGAATAAAAAAAAGTAATAAATGAATAAATTTTAATATTAATTAACGTTTTTTTTTTATCATTATTATTGCGATTAATAATTATTTTTATGGGGAGGGAGGGAGGGAAATAAGAAAGAAAAAAAACATTTAAGAAATTTCTAGAAAAACAACGGAAAACTCGTGTAGTTTTTCACGTAATAATTTTCTTTTTTTTTTTAAAAAAAAAAAATGTCAGATGTAAAAATGATTCATGAGTTTTATTTTATGATAAATAGATGATGTGGTGTATTCGCCTTTTTTTTTTTTTATGCTTCCACGTTTGTGATTTCACTTGAATTTTTCCTTTTTTTCCTTTTTTTTTCCTTTTTTTGTTGATATTCACGTGAGGGTTTTCATATTTCTCAATTTTATATTATTTCAACCATTTTTGTCATCGATAAAAAAAAAAAAAAAAACTAAAGTTTTCTTTTCCTTTTTAAAAACCAATGATTTTCTCATCGTAAATTATTATTATTATTATTTATTGCAATAAATATTTATTTATACGAATACAAAAAATATTATTATTATTATTATTATTATCATACGTTGTAAATGTCTTAATACTTTATATATATATGAAAAATTTTTTTTTTTCTTTCTCGAGAGTCGTTCTTTTTTTTTTTTTTTTTAAAAGTAATCCGATAATATTCTTTTACATCTAATTATTATCATTATTATTATTATTTTAAATTTATTTTCGAATAAAAAAAAAAAGAAGGATCTTTTTGTGCCTTAAGTAATTCTATACGTCATCATTAAAATTACATTATTATTATTATTATTAAATATAATTTTTCTTAAAGGAAATGAAAAAGAAAATGGCGGCGAGCTATGTTACATTAAGTATAAAGCATTGAATACATAATTAATGTATACATTTTTTTTTTCTCGTCGTCGTCGTACATTTTTTAAACGGTTAGCCCCCTACCTCCCTACTTTCTCCTTCCCCCCACGTAAATTATTTATTTTCGAATTCGACGATGATTTTCTAAAAAAAATTAAAGTAAAAGAAAAAAAATTGAGTGAGTGACGTAAATACAAAACGTTCGACATACGAACAAACACAAGTTTTGAAAGCGAAAGGAAAATAAAAAAAAGGGATCTAAGGGGGTGGTGGTGGTGGTGGCGGGGGTGATGGGGAGTCAGAGGAGGACAATTTCAAAATCCGAAAAAATAAACATAGTAATTCAAAACAAAAAAAAAAAAGATATTATGGTAACTGTCATTTCTTTAATATTTTTAAATTTATTATGGATTTTCCAAAAAAAAACCAAGGGAT
>NW_002987853.1:9080-16480 GCF_000006295.1 Pediculus humanus corporis | reverse complement strand
TTTATTTATATATATATATATATATATATATATATATATATAAAAAAGAAGTTTTTTATTTCAAATATAATATAATACTCAAAGGAAAATTTTTTTTTTGTAAAAGGAAAAAAGGAAAAAGAATACAAAGGTAAATTAGGTTGATTTATTGAATAATATTGAATTCATTGATAAAAAAAAAAAGAATTTTTTTCTTCTTCTTATCATTATCAGCGAGTCTTGTTATTGTTATTATTATTATTCTTATTTCGACACGCGTATACATTTCTTATTTCTTTTTCTTTTGTCTTCTGCTATTGTTTTGAATTTTTTCCTTGTTTTGTTTTTTAACGAGACTCGTTTGAATGAAATCGACATTATATACTCTTTTAATTTCTTTATTTCTAGAATTTTCTATCGGAAACGCGGAAATACGTTTTGTTTAACGTCACTTTCTATTTGATAAAATTATTATTATTATTATTATCGTTTTATCCTTTTCGTCCCTTTTTTAAAAAACGTTTAAAAAAAAGAAAAAAAGGAAAAATCTTTCATGGTCCTCCTATATGAATTTCCCTATCACGTAAAAAATCGTTTTGTACCATTTTGTATTCCGTTTCTGTCGTTTTTTATCGCGCGAACCATAATTTTTCTTTTAGACATCTTTCGGTTTTCCTTTTCTTTTTCTTTACTCAGACTTTTTAGACGACCCCCCATCCCCCCAATACTCCAATTTTCCCGCATGATTTTTTTGTTTTATAAAACTTTCTTTTTAAAAATAAATTATACTCTTCTTTTCGAATTTTTCCTTTTTTTTACAAAAAAAAAAAAGATTTAAAAAAATTTTGTTTTTCGTATACACATAGACCTTCTATTATTTATATTTTGATAATAAAATTGAACCATTTCCGGTTTCCGGTTTTTTTTTAAAATTAAAAATACGCGGGAAGGTTTTTAAAAAAAAAAATTTAAAACCCCAAAAAAATTAATTTTTTCTTTCCCTTTTTTTTTTCCAAAAATTTAAACATTATAATAATAATAATAATTATTATTATTATTATTTTTATTTTTATATTTTTAACGTCGCAATTAAATACATTAATAATAATAATAATAATAATAATAATTTTTCACGCACCGTAATTAAACCCATAATTAAAATAGAATAGAAAAGAAAAGAAAACGACGCGTTTTGTAATTTGTTTTTTATACTTGAATAAGAATATTTATGCAGGTGCAAAAAAAAAAAACAAATTATTTCTACGGTATGAATAATAATAATAATAATAATAGGACAAATAACAATATGGTAACGGCATACCCCGAAAAAAAAATGAAAAAAAAAAACGATAAACGCACCTGTTCTTCAATTTTTTTTTTCTTCTTCCCTTCTATTACTATTATTATTATTATTATTTTATATATTTAACCTTTGTTTTCCTCTGCATGTGTTAAATTAAAAATTTGAAATGAAATTGACGTCATTAAACTGCTAATTATATTTTATTTAAACTCATTAATTAACAAAAACAATAATTATAATAATAATAATAATGGGTTTTGACGACGGTGAGGAAAAAGGATCAATTAAGTGTCACACTCTGGTGGTAAAAAAATGAAATAAAAATGAAAATCGCGAGAGATGAAAATCGCGGTGGCGGTGGTGGTGGCGGCGGGTTTTTTTTATTTTATTTCTCGGAGTCTGCATATATCGGAGTCATGCGCATTGTAAAAGTTTTTACTCCTTCTGGGCTCTTTTTTTTTTTTTTTTACCCTAGTAAAGGACACGCCTTTCCCTTTCTTAATTTTTATTAAAATCATTCGAGTGATAATTATTCTACGCATCCATGTTTAGTTTTTATAAAAACCTATACAATTTACAATGAGGGGGAAAAAGGAAAATTCTAGAATGCGCGTGCATGCGTGCGTACGTACGTATTAACTTTATGCATATATAAAAAATTTTTTTTTTCTCGTTCGTTGTTTTCATATGTATATAAATTATTCCCTCGTTTATATTTTGTAGAAAGGAAAATAAAATTTATAATTATTAAAAATGTACCTGAATCCTAATTAATAATAATAATAATAATAATAATTTTTTTGTAGAAAAATCGATTCCGTTCGAAAACAACCCGCGTGTGGTTGGGGTTCGACGAGGAAAAAACATAACGAAAACTATTTCCGGTTTATTATTTCATAGAGTAATTAAATTTTCTCTCTCTTCCTCTCTCTCTCTTTTTTCGTATCCGAATTTTATTATTATTATTATTTATTTATTTAAATATTAAAAAAAAAGGTTTTCGTTCCACGCGTGGAAAAAAAAAATTCACGGCACGTAAAAAAAAAAAAAAAAATGTTGCCAACAAAAAAAATAAAAAAAAATTTTTATCCTATCAGTTCCAATAATGTCGCACAGAGTAAGAGAAAAAGAGAGAGAGAGAGAGAGAGAGAGAGAGAAATATACGTTAATGGAACGGATAGAATTTCATTTTTTTTTTTTCTTTCTTTGATTGGAATTGTGAAATATAGAAATTGCTAAGCATGCACCCTCGACCCTTATAGTTAAAATAGAGAAGAAGTAAAAAAAAAAATAGTGAGTGAGAGAGAGAGAAGTACTGGTAAAAATGATTGAAGGAGAGCAAGAGAGAGAGAGAGAGAGGAAAAGGGACTAAGAACATAAAAAACGATGTTGGGGTAAGCTTTGATATCGATTGCTTTTTACTATCCACATTATTCAAACTTTTTTTCTTTTTTTATTTTCCATCTTTTTCTTCTCCATCTTAAGTTTTTCTTTTTTCCAGCGTTTTGGTTTTAATGTTTGGCCATTAATAAACACGCATTGATTTTAATAGTTTTCATTCTTTTTTCGTTCCTAAAGAAAATAATGATAATAATAGCAACATTGCGACATCATTCAAATGTTTTTTTTAACCGTTTTCTTTTCACGCGAATCTTTATCATTATTATTTTTAGATAACTTAATCTTAATTTTTATTATTTATAGCAATTATAGCAAAAATTAAAATATGGCTGCTACCCTTTAATTTTTTTTAGCTTCCGGAACGGATTCAAATTTTAATAAAAATATTTTTTGGAGTTGATTATGCTATAAACACGACTATAGTTTATGGTTTGTAGCTTGTTGTTATAACTCCTGAGTCGATCACAACTGAATGATTCGTTCGGCGGTGGGTAAAACGTTTAATTCGTTTAATGGCGGGTAAAAGTCTAGTTACACGAAAAATTTGTTTATTTAGTTATTATAGCGCTATAAAAACGTTACGATTACGATTTTTTACAATCAATTTAATTAAAATATTAAAATTGATTGATTTATAATTACACGAAGGAAAATTTTTTAAAGTGTCACCAGACAAAACGTATTTAAGGGTAAAAAAAATGAAAAGAAGGAAAAATGACGTTATTTAAATCATTGTTTAAAAAAAAAAAATCTTCGTTTTGTTGTTGTTTTTTTGTTATTGTTGTTGTTGTTGTCGTTACTCCCGTTTTTTTTTTATTTTTTCTTCTGCTTGCTGACCATTTTAATCTTTTAATCCAATATTTGCACAAATTGGACGTTTGCCACTCTCTCTCTCTCTTTCTCATCGGACATTGACGAAGTGACCTCATTTATCAGGTTAAATTCAAACCGGTGATGATGTTTACACTTTTACTTTTTTTTTTGTTGTTGTTCGTATCGTCGGCCATTTTTAAAACCGTTTTTTTTTTTAAAAAACAAATCCAACCCTTAAGGGGATTATTATAAATAATAATTATTTATTTTTTTGTAAATAAAAACGTTCGAATTTGACACAAATAATAATTTTATTTAAAAATTATTTATTTTACAATTAAATTTTTTTTTTTTTGCCAGGAACGTTCTTCTATCTCTCTCTCTCTCTAAATATGAAAAAAAATTTTTTTTTCATTACGTAATAATAATAATTATACATAATTAATATTTAGCCGTTTTATTTTGAATTATTATTACCATTAGTCGGGTGTGAACAAGGTAATAAAAACTTTTAATAATTATGTTATTATTATTATTATTATTATTATTTTTTTTTTATAGTTTGCCGCGTGCCCTTAAGAACAAATTAAACGGACTAAATTTATTTTTAAATCTCACGTTTTTGTTTTTTTTTTCCCCACTGGAAAATATGTAAAATTGATAAAATTTCCGACTTCCGGTTATTTTATTTTTTATTATGTTATTAACCTAATCGCGGGGTTTTTAAAAATAAAAACAAGCCGCTCTGGAGAAATAAAAAGATCTTAGGCGTAAAAAAATGGCGACTCCATATATGAGTAAATATTATTATTATTATTATTTTAAATTTTTTCTAGTGACGTAAAAAATTCCGGAATCACCCTCGAGCGTCCGCATCTCATCAAAATATTTTCCACCATAACTTTTTTTCAGGAAATTTGAATTTATAAAAAATTATTATTATTATTATTATCATTGATCTTATTGTTTTTTTTTTTTGTGTAAATCAAGATGACGAAAAAAAGTGGGAGAAAGGAAGGAAGGAAAAGAAATAAGATGAAAAATAAAAGTAATAAAAAAAAAAAATACAGGAAGAAAGGAGAGAAGGTTACAGCCCAAGGGGTTTGAAGATGACCCATGGCGAAAAAAATAATTAAACAGTGGAAATAGAAAAAAAAAAAAAGAAAAAGAAAAAAAGTGTCAGAAGAAGCGAGACAATGGCAGGAAATTTGATCTTGGGCTTTCATTTATCAACTTTTTTATGTAGTTTTTTTTTTATTTTTTTTATTTTTGGAACCCGAAGAAAATTCTATTTGATTAATGTTTCAATGGGGGCAAGAGAAGAGGAAAAATAAAAAAAAAAATAAAAAAATGAGAGAGAGAAAGAGAGAGAGAGAGAGAATAAGAAAGATAAAAATATATATTACGAATAAAAAAAAAAATAGGAAAAAGAAAATACGTGGAATGAGAAAAGAAAAAAAAAAAAAAACTGGACAACTGAATCCTCCTCAACCGTATCTCCTTAATAACTTTCTCCCCATCCCTTTTTTACACTTTCTACTAAAAAAAAAAAAAAAAAATATGTAATTTAATTTTTTTCCCCTGAAGTCGTGAATTGAATTTTTCTTTTTTTTCTCGCTATTTTTGCTAACGTTAGGTTTTTATTTTTTTATTTTTTTTAATAAGAACGAGTAAAACTATATTTCAAAAGGAAAGAAGGAAAGAACGGATAACGAACGGGCACGCGCACAAACGCACACACACAAGCACACACGTGTAAAGCATACGAGTTAATTAAAAAAAAAAATAAAAACACCTTGAAAAATATGACGTTTAAATTTCTCTTTCCTCACCTTTCTCCTCCTCTCTCTCTTCCCCCTATCTCTCTCTTCATCTCTCTCTCTCTCTCTCTCTCTCTCTTTGTTTGCACTCTCCGGAAAAGCTTTTTTTTTTTTAATAAATAAATTTTTAAACGTACAAAAAAAATAAATATTGAAAACTCTCTCACACACACACACATACAATTTTTTGTTCAATCATTTTTTTATCATTTATATGACGTCATATTTAAATATAACGTCATTAATCAATGGTCAAGTGGATGAAGTGGACGTTTTCATTTCGTTTACATCCCTTTCTCACGTTTTTACTCATATACATATTCTACCCTCATTTACGTGTGTTTTGCTTTTTGTAAAAATTTGCCCTCCATCCATCCATCCATTCATCCCTCCCTTTCCCCCCTTATTTTTTTTTTCTGTCATCATTACGCGCACTTGAACCGAAAAGAAAAACTTTCGGATGTATAGGGTGAGTGTGTGCGGGGCACACGGTCGTCGATAAAAAAAAACAAATATATAAATACGAATTGGTTTTAAAAGATTTAATTGTTTGGAAATTTTAGTTTATCGATTCACGGAATCTTTTTTTTTTATCATTACAAATGTCCGATCGGTTATTCGTGCACGATGTATTTTCGGGGCCCCTTTTTTGACTTTTTAACGGGGGGAGGTGGGAGTTGAAAGAAGAAGAGAAATATCGGTTCAATTACAAATATTCTTTGAAATTTTATTACGTGGCGAATGTTTATGTTAATAAATAAAATGATGGGTAAAAAAAAGCAGAAGAAAAAGACGGGAGGGGTGGGAGAGGGAGGGGGAAAGGGGAGGGGAAACAACAAGAATTTTCCATTTGTTAAAGTATGTTGACGTATACGGCGGTAATGCTTGTTAACTGTATATTTAAGTTAAAATATAAAAAAATAGTAGGAAAAAATCAAATAAATTTAAAAATGGCTGCTGCCGTGCATTGTTTTATGTTTTTTTTTTTTTTACCTTATTGTTATTTTTTTTTTTACATTAAATTATTTTTATCGTGTAAAAAAAAAATGCGTTTAAGCGTTATATTTTTTAATTATTAATAAAAAACAAAAAGTTACGAAATTAAAATATAATTTAATCTTAAATATGTAAGTTTGGAAGAGAAAAAAACCCGTAAAAAGAAAAAAAAAACTTTTTTAATATTTTGCAGTATTAAGAAGATTCAAGTTTTTAACTTAACAAGAAAAAAAAAAGAAAAAAGTAGAGTAGGTAATTTTAAACGTAGTGGTAAATTTTTCTAGAATAAAAAAAAAAATGACTCAATTTGATGAGAAATATGCAAAAAAAAAAAATAATAAAGTGTAATTTTCTCGGTAAAAACTCTAGTTTCTTCCTTTTTTTCTTTTCTTCCTTTTTTTTTCGTGTCGTCGTTTTCTTTTAGTTTTTTTTTTTTAGTTTTTTTTTTCTTATTACCGAAATGGAGAAAAGATAGAGAGAGAGAAAAAAAAAAGAGAAAAACTTTTGAAATTAGAAAGGTTCATTGAAGTGTGCAAACGACAAATGTTTTTTAGTGAAATGAAGGAAGAAAAGGAAAATGGGAGAAGAAAGTGGAAGGAGTGACGACAGATCGACAGTTTTCCGGGGTGAAATTAAACGTGCTTTTATCTTTTGAAATTGTTAAAGTGCTACAAAATGTCGGCGACGTTGTTGTTTTATTGCTGACATGCCCTTTCTTTCATTTTCTAACTGCCCTTGTATCTAATTTTTTTTTTTTACATATGAATTTTAACCATAAATATCATCCAATTTTCTTACTCTTCTTCTTCTTCTTCTATTTCTCTTTTTTTTAATATTTAAAATTTGTTTACGTTACATTCGAGACCCGTTAAAAAAAAAAAAAAAAAATTTCCCTCGTTCTTAAATTTTAATGTTGTTTTATGCTTCACGCCTTAAAAAAATTAATTAGACTTTTTGTCGTACGAAATTATTAATCCATTTATTATTATTATTATTCGTTACATTTATCAAAGTGAGGTAAAGAAATTTCTAGAAAATTTATTTAAAAAAAAATTTTTTTAAATTTGTTTCTCTACAAAAAAAAAAAA
>NW_002987853.1:6134-8878 GCF_000006295.1 Pediculus humanus corporis | reverse complement strand
AAAAATTAATAATGAAAAAAAAAAAGAAAAAAAGAGGTTATTAAATAAATTAAAAAGTTTTGACCGGAGAATAAAGGTTTCATTTTTTTTTTCATTATTATTATCATTATTATTATTATTGTTTTTTTTTAATTTAATTTTTTTTTTTCGCTTCCCTTCACATCATTCACTAAATAATAAAAATAATAATAATAATAAAAGAAAAGGATGGAATAAAAAAAAAAAAGATTTTGAAAATGAAATAAAGTGAATAAAAAGAATAGGAAAAAGTCTGAAGTTTAATCACGCCAGGAAAAAAATCTTATTAAGATTAATAGCGTTGAAAAAAAAAAGGAAAAAAGGAAAAAAGAAATTTCTAGAAAAATTATTATTATCGTGGGTAATTAATCTAAAATGAGTTTGAAAGAAAAAAAAAAAAAGAAAAAACGAAAAAAAAAGAGAAAAAAAAAAATTAAATTGAAAATCGATGAAGCGTTTTTGTCTTTTCCTATTTGTTTGTCTTCTACCACGATATTTTATATATAATAATAATAATAATAATAAATTGTTTTTTTTTTATAAGGAAAACTTTAATTGCGGCCAACGGAAATTTATCTAAAAGAAAAAAAAAGGATCGTAAAAGCTAAACAATAATTAATGTTGAGCTCAGGTGCACGTAAACGACAGCAAAAAAAAAAAAACGAATTTTTTTTATTTCGGTTTAATTAAATTAACAAAAGCAGACGACGTTTTATCTAAGTAAATAAATAAAAAGAAAAGTTTTATAAATAATAAAATTCATTTCGAAAATAAAAAAAAAATTTTTTTTTTTTTTAAAATATATATCGACGTGGAATTAGTTAAAAAAAAAAAAAGTTTTCCATTTCCGTTAAAAAATTTATTACATATCGATATCGATTTCAACATCGATTAATCTTTTTTAAAAAAAAAAAAATCGATGATTTCTTTTGAAATCGTGTTAAAATAAACCTTTTTTACCTCTCCATGACCTACGTATGATTTTCCTGTAAGTAGTAAAAGGTATAAAAAAAAAGGAAAAAAAAAAAAGGGAAAAAGCTTTTTGACATCCGAGCTTTCCTTTGTTAAATAAATACCTAAAAACTTTCGGAAAGCATTTCATCCCTTTTAAAATCCCCGCTTACTTCTCCTACCATCCTCACGCCCACTCTACTCTCACCTCCCCCTCTCCCCTCACATAAAACGCCTCTCTTATTTCAGTTCTGCCAACCGTTATTATTCTACGTTTTACACGTTTGTTTTTGTTAACACCTATGTTTGTCTAACGTACGAAACAAAGCCGCACGTTGTTTTAACCCTTCCTTCTGGGGACCGGTTATTGTTTTTTTTTTTTTTTTAATGAATGTTTAGCTTAACGGAAATTTAAACGTTTTACGATATTATCATTCGTAAACACACCTTTTCCTGTTTTTAATGAACTTTGGTAATCAATGCTTATATTCCTTTTTTTATTCCTTTTTTTCCTTTCTTTTGATTTATTAAAGCTTTCCCGCCCGCCCCCCTCTCTCCATATTTTTTTTTTTACTTCCAGGCAAATAATTTTTTTAATTTAATTTTGTTTCGCAAAAAAAAAAAAAAACGTCAAAAGGTCATACGTTCACTTTGCTATCTTCAAATCAACGATAGGAAACGGAAACAAAACCTTAGGTGATAACGCTTAAAGTATCACGTGATAGTCCTTATCAAAAAAGAAGTTCCCCTTCCTCAAAACAAAAAAAAACCCCCTCGAATATTCTAGAATTTTTCAATCGGTCGCAAAAATTTTTTTATCAAAATCAAAAAAAAAAAAAAAAAAAAAAAACGTGTAACTAGAAAGATTGTAAAATAACGATAATAATAAAAAACAATTTTTTTAAACGCGCCTAAAAATTTTTTTTTTAATATCGCGTGAAGCGCATGTTTTTTTTTCAATTTAAAAAAAAAAAAGTCAAAGGAAAGGGTTGTTTTTCCATTCATTCATTCATTCGCGGAATGAATCGTTTTTTTCCTAAAAGTAATTAACGATCCCATAAGTAATTACGTATAAAACCGGAAACCACTCCTTTTCGCGCTTTTAAAAACACGCCCACTTTATTTTTAATTAACCAATCCAATTCCGAGTTTGTTTTAATTAAAATTAATTTCTTTTTTCCTATTGGCTCTTTAGAAAATTGTTTTTTTCTCTTTCTTTTCCTTCCTTTCTTTTACCCTGGGAAATTCATTAAAACTAGCCAAACAAAAAAGAATCCTTGGGAAAAAAAAAAATTCCAAGGAAAATTTTTTATGGTTTTCTTCTTATTTTTTTTTTTTTTAAGGGTTTGATTTAAAGTACTCTCTTTCGAAATGTTTTTTTTTCTTTCCTTTTCTTTTCTTTTTTTTTTGGGTAAAATAAATGAAAAAGAGAAAGAGAATGAGAAAAAGAGAGAGAGAGAGAGAGAGAGAGTAAATGAAAAAAACAAATCAATTTTTATTTAAATTTAAATGAAAAAAAAAGAAAAAAATTATTATCGAATCGGAAAACCGGTTTAGAATCGTACACTTTTAAACAATTATCATTATTATTTTATTTGTTATCACTCTTATCACAACAATAAAATTATATATGTCTTTTTTTTGCCTTATCTATTCCAAAAAAAAATTTCGAAAATTATTTTTCTCTCGTTTTTTTTGGATTTAAACCAAAAACAGTTTTCGGTTTTTTTTTTTTTTTTAAACTACGTTAAAATTATCAAAAAAAATTTTTTTGT
>NW_002987853.1:1647-6114 GCF_000006295.1 Pediculus humanus corporis | reverse complement strand
ACTGGGCTCCGGTGACTAACATCTTTGGAGTGGCCAGGGTCAGAAGCAGTGAAATTCACGTTCTCGTCGAGCTGCCTCAGGTCGACAGTAGAACAAGATTTGTTTTTTGGTTCTTTACTTTGTCTTGTTCTCATTTTTTTTTTTTTTTTGCTCTTTTAAGCCAACAGCACGTGGCGTTCTCAAACGGTCACCCATCCAAGTTTGCACCACGCCCGATGCTGCTTAACTTCGGTGATCGTACGGGAACCGGTGTGACCAGCACGCTATGGCCGTTGGCTTATATTATTATTATTATTATCATTATTATTATTATTATTATCATTATTATGATAATAATATTATTATCATTATTATTATTATCATTATTATGATAATAATAATAATGGATAAACCCTTGAGAGATTTTATATATTTATAAAAAATTCAAATAATTTTAAATTCTTCTTTTTTTTGTTGTTGTTGTTGATAAAAGGAAAGCAAAAAAAAAAAAAAGTTTAGTTAATGCCTTTTTTTTTCCCAACCGAAACTTTTAACTTTTCCGCCATGTTTTTTTTTTTAAACCCAAACTTTTTTCTTTTTTTCTTTTTTTATTTCCACGACGACGACGACGACGACGATGACGACATTTTCACGAAACAGATATTCTCATATATTTACATAATTTTCATAACTCAATTTTCTTTTCTATCAAAATATGTAATGTTAGGCTTAAAGGTGAGTGAGGAGCTTAAAGAAAAGAAGAAAATGAAAAAAATGGAAAAAAAAACCTGATTATATCTATATATTATTATTATTATTATTACTATTATTATCATTATCGTTATTTTCATTTTTTCTTCCTTCTTTTTCTTCTTCTTTTTACCTTCTTTCATTTTTTTTTCTTCCTTCTTATTTATTTATTTATTTTTTTTCCTTTTCCTTCCCCCCGTCCCCCCGCCTCTCTCTCTCTCTCTCTCTCTCGTGAATTTAATTTTAATAAATAATACGTTAAAATTATAAAATTTATAAAAAAAAAAAAGTAAATGATATAACCTTAACAAAAGAGAGGTAATTTTTTTTCAAAATGGCGGAAAGTATAAAAAAAATTTTTTTTTTCCTTTTTTAATGATTTTCATCAAGAAAAAATAATCAGGTACGGATTAAATTTTTACGTTTCCTTCTTTTTTTTTCTTTGTAAAGTTGGCACTCCTTTAAAATTAAAATTAAAAAAGAAAATTAAGACGGTAATAACCTTTAAAAGGATTTTTTATTTCCGCCATTGTTTTTTCGCGTGGGTTTTCTTAATAATAATAATAGTAATAATTTCAAACCTATTTAGTATTTTAATTCATTCATATTTAAAAAAAAAATATAAAATATTCGCCTCGAATAAAATTTTGAGGCCGGAGGGGGGGGGAAATCTTGTAAAAAAAAAAAAAAACAAAAATGTCGTTTGTCGTATCAAATGCTTTTAACTTTTTTTTTGTCTGTCATAAAATGTAAGAATTATCTAATACATTGTTAAAAAAAAAAGAAAAAAAGACAAAAAGTAAAAAAGACAAAAAGTAAAAAAAGGCACTAAATTTTTAAAAAAAAGAAAAGAAAAACTGAAAAGAAAGAAAGAAAGAGAGAGAAAAAGTGTTAAATGAATTTTTTTTCTCTCTTCCTCCTCCTCCTCCGCCTCCTCTTTCTCCTCCTCCTCCGCCTCCTCTTTCTCCTCCTCTTCTTCGTTTTACCGCCATCGCCATCACATCACATAATTTCTCATAAGATATATATATTTATATATATATATGTTTTTTCTTCTTTTTCTCTCTTTCTTTCTAGCGTGTTTTTCCTTTTTTAATATTAATAAATTATAGTCTGGAAGGAAGGAAGAAAAAAAAAACGGGAATGAAAACTTCTCCATAATGCAGACTCCATATTATTATATATATTAAAAAAAAGAAAAGAAAAGAAATTATATATATTTTAAATTACGATGATGATGATGATGATTTAATAGTCTTTCCTATATAATAAAAATAAAAGAAAAATTCGTGTGAAATCGATATTATTATCATTATCATCATCATGTATTAATTTTTATTGAGCTATAAATATTTTTTATAATTAAATACGTTGAATTTTTTTTTTCTATAACGTCCGGAAAAATATATCCATTTCCTTAAAATCGATACTCTAATATTATTATTATTATTATTATTATTATTATTATTATTATTATTATTATTATAAATAAAATTTTATAATTATTTTTTATTTTTTTAAGGTTACGATGGACGCCATTTTGAAAAATAGTTTTCCGGTAGGATGAAAAAAAAAGAAAAAAAAGGGAAGAAAATTCCGTTTGGATGTGATTATTATTATTATTATCGATTAATTAAATTATTATTATTATGGATTCTACTTCCGGTCGACGGATGTCGCTTTCGTGGGTGTATCATATAAATTTTACGAGGAAAAAAATAAAAATAAAAAAAGGAAAAAACGTTTGAACGAAGATTTTTTTTTCTAACACGCACACGCACAAAGGAAAAAAGAAAAAAGTGAGAAATTATTATTATTATTCATTTTTAAATAATTTTTCGTAAGTAAAATTTTACATAACTTTTTTTACACTCGCTCCTATTTGTTTTTTTTTTTTACAAAATTTTATATTATGTAGATAATAAAATCATTAAATATTAATATTATTATTATTATCATTACTACTCTTTTTTATTTTTAGATGTGAGGGGAGAGAGAGAGAAAGAGAGGGAGCAGAAGAATAAAGAAAAATGATTCGAATGTAGGAAGAATCAAAAAAAAAAAAAAAAAAATTGTGCGCCGGTCTTTTTAAATGGATTTGAATTTTATTTTATATTCAATCAAATCAATAATTTCAAAATTTTTTTTTTTTGTTTTTCTGGAAAATTCTTCGACGATGACGACGATGATGACGACGATGGTGGAAATAGAAAAAGCAGAAGAAAATTAAGTAAAGAAAAAAAATAATTTGAAGTAAATCAACAAAAAAAAAAAGGACAAAAGATTAGGAAAAATTACATTTACGAATTCGTATGTATGTATATATTATTCAATCGTGCCTTTTTTCCAGTTTTCCCGTTTTTCCAGCAGCTCCAGTTTTTCTTTTTTTATATATTTTTTTATTATCTTTATGAAGCAGACGAAAAAAGTAAACACGGGTTAAAAATGAAAATAAAATAAAAGGAAAAATGTTTTTTTTTTTTAATTTTAGATTTTCACGTTTATTTTTACTCGCATATTTATTTATGACGTGGCATCAGAAAAAGAAAAGAAAATTAATTATTGCATTAACAAAAAAAGTAAATTCGAAAAGAATAAGTCATTTATTTAAAAATTAATAAATACATAAAAAACGGCGACGGTGATACGTATATTTAAAAAAAAAAGAGGGAAAAAAGCAGAAGACGAAAAATAAAAAAGATGGAATTATAGATAAATAAAGAGAAGAAAAAATAGTATCAAGAAAATGGAATAAAATAAGAAGAAAAAAGAGAAGAAAATCGGTGGCAGAGGGTAAAAAAAAAAGGGAAAAAAAGAAGAAAATTTTCTGTGAAAAGCGCAGGACAGAAATTGTTAATTTAAAAAGAGAGAAAGAGAGAGAGAGAGAAAACTTAAATTTTCCAATGATAATTTCAAAGTTCTCTCTGTCTTTGTTCATTGTCTTCTTCTCTGCATTGCTGGAATTTCAAATTTCAACTTTTCCTACACTCCCAACATCTTTCTCTCTCTCTCTCTCTCTCTCTCTTTCTCTTCTTTATCCACAACATTTTCATCCCTTTAGGCATCTCTTTTTCTTTTACCCCTACATATTACCATCCATCCCCCTTTACTCTCTCTCTTTCTCTCTCCTTTCCCTTAACTTTTCCGCGCGCACATACGCACTCACGCACACAAAAATTTTCCCAAGACGAGAAAAATTTTACATTCTTCAATTTTTTTTTTTTTTACCTTTTCTTTTATTTATAACATTTTTAAATTAAAAAATACGTCAAACAATTTTTTTCCCTCTCTTTCTCTATTCCTCTCTCACTCTCTTCTCATTTATACATTTTTGTTAAATAAATATTTTTTTTTTATCTTTGTCATAGAGTAAAAAACAGGAAAATGTATTTTAAATTTATAAAACGAATTTTTTTTTTCTTTTAATGTAACTACGCGAGCAAATATACAAAAAATTTATTATTATTATTATTATTTTTCGTTTTATTGCAATTAACTTATTATTCTGGAATGTGTTTTGTTTTGTCTGGAGAAAATAAAAAACTTTTAATCATAGTTCAGCCATTTTTATGAGAATAACCGAAAAATTTATTTTATAAGTTTTAGAGTTTAATAAAAATTTTTCTAATTATAATAAAAGTATAAATTAATAATGATAATAATAATAATAATATAAAAGCGTAAGGGTTATATTAAAAAAAAAATTTTCATTTTGGTTTTTTTTTTTTCGTTCGTACG
>NW_002987853.1:0-1230 GCF_000006295.1 Pediculus humanus corporis | reverse complement strand
CACAATAAATTATTATTATTATTATTATTATTATTATTATTAAAGAAAGAAACAAAACGTTTCACTATAAAAAAAAAGAAAAAGTAAAGATTCAAAAGGCGTAATTAATTACAATTAATGAATATAAATCTTTTTTTAAAAGATCCTTTTTACAAGAGGAATCATCCCTTTTCCAGGAAAAAATTATTTCTAGGGGTTGTTATTGTCATCATCAACAAGTTCTTATATTACTGTTAAATAACGACGACGACGATTTTTTCTTTTAAACCTTTTAAAATTGTTTTTATACCTTCTTCCCCCACTTCCTACCTACCCCGTTCCCCCTACCCCTACCCCCACAGGAGTTTCAAATAAATTTTTTTTTTTTGATCGTGATTTTTAAAAAAAAGGATAAATTTCATTTATTATTATTATTACTACATTAAAGCTCAAATTTCGCAAAAAATCGTCTCATTTCCTGTCGTTTCCTTTTTTTTTTGTTTTTTTATTGAATTGTAAACATTAGAAAAGCATTTTATGATTTTTAATTATACGTAAATATTTGCAAAACATTATAAAAAAAAAAAAATCAAATCGGGTCACCGTTCAAATTTTTTCTTTTCCTCCATTTTGTTTCGTCCTGTATATGCAAAACCGATGATGACGATATTCAAAATTAAAAAATAATTTTTTTCCCACCCCCTTTTCTTCCCATTCTTCCTCCTTCCGAGACTTAATGACCCGTAATTTAATGTTAATAAATAAATTTCGAAAAAAAAAAAATTTTTTTTACACACACACACACAAACACAATATTAATAATAATAATAAATTTAAAAAAAATAATTTTTCATGTTAATAACGTCACATTACTTTTTTATAAAAAGGGAAACGTAAAAAGAACGAGTGTTTTATTATAAACTTATTAACGGAATGGGTCATTTTATATTTTTATAATTATTAATAATTTGACTTTTTTTAATGATTTTAATGGTGACGATGGCGGTGACGGTGGTGGTGACGGTGGTGGTGCAGGGTGGTCAGCACTTAAAAAATTTAATATAAAATTACAAGAGTAATTTTTCTTTTTTTTTCTTTTCCTTACTCGGGTAATTTTAAATTAAGGAAATCCTTTTCAACCTTTTTCCTTTTTTTAATGATTAGTTAATATTCTGACGGGGGGGCAACAACAAAAAAAATCGAGAGAGTTTGGGGGAGGGAGACAAACGTGGCGTGTGTAACTTATAAAAA
>NW_002987854.1:786895-792503 GCF_000006295.1 Pediculus humanus corporis | reverse complement strand
GTAACTTAAATACCTGTCGTATTAATGAAGCATATGTAAATGGAGGTCGAACATCAGCATTTTTATAAAATTCTTGATTTCTTTGAATTTCTTTGCGGAAAAACAAAAAACAAAAAAAAATTAGGTACGTATTGTTTTGGTATAACATTAGAAAACAAAAATTTACCTTGTTGTACATCCAAACCAGCTCTTTCGAGCATGTAAGGCAAGCCTGAAAACATACCTGAGAAAAAAATAATAATAATAATAAGGGGCACATTTAACAAAATTGTTTTTGTGTTTAAATTTAAATATTACCTCCAACCAATGATGAATTATTTTTTTCACTTAATTTTCTTCTTACAGATGGGCTGATATTTGATGATAATGGCTGCAAAACAGATGAACGAACTTCAGCAATCATTTTTGTAAATGAAATATGATCCAAATGTTTTTCATCCAAATTCGGTCCAGAGGATATGTTTAACTTTGATTCCTTATTAAAAAATGGGCGATTCAATTTTAATGATTATTATTATTATTATTATTTAAAGAAAATCCGAATGAATTTAAAGGTAAACGTACATGTTGTTCATTTTTACTTTGTTCAACGGCTTGTTTAGCCATATGTAAATGTGCCATCATGGCATGAAGACGATCTCTTTCTTTTTGTAGTTGAATTTCTAACTGTGAAACAACTTGCATTTGAACCCGAGCCTGTGCTGTTGCTCTATCATCTAAATTATGATCCGAATTCAAATGCCTAAAAATAAATTTAAATATAAAAAGTTGTTTTACAATTTTCTTTTTTTTTTTTTTTGGTAGGAGAAAATTTACTTGTTGAAAGCTTGAAAGTCATCAAAATCAGATTCACAGCCTGGCCATTTACAAACTCCGTGTCCGTAGAGTGGATTTAATTTTTCTGCAAATTCTTCTAAAAATTCTTCGGGTAAAGATGATAAACCATTCAATCCGTCCCAACGGATGAAATCAAGAGGATTCAGGATACCTAACAAAAAAAAATTTTTATTTTATTTTTTTTATTTATTTAATGAAAATCAAATCGAGTTCTGTTATTTACCATTCGGACCGTGAAAATTTTTATAATTTAATGGATGATTTCCATCTATATTTTCTCTTGGGTGTTCTTTCCACGGACTCGGTATTTCTCCCGGATTTAATCCTGACGGGATAATAATTAAATCGTTAAGTAAACATTTACTTTGAATTTTTTAAAGTAATCAAATTTCATTACCTCTTTGTAGTAAATATTTCCGTTGAGTAAATTGCCACTGTTGCATCAATTGCTGTTGCTCTTGTCTTAAGGCTAACAATTGTGACTGAGCCACTTCTCCACCTTTTTTATCAATTGCATCTAATAAATGTGTTTGTTGTATGAAATTTGCTTGTAATCTTTCTTGGATTTGTTGCATTATTTGTTCCAACTGACGCCTTTCTATCCCATTTCGCTGTTGGAGAAAGTAGGGATGATACTGTTAAAAAAATTGATGGATTTGGGTTTTGTACGTCGTTAAAAATTTCTTTTTTTTTTTTTAACACTGAGGTTGAGTGTCCAATATTGATTAATTTTCATAACATCAATAAAACACCAACCTCAGCAATGAAATATTATTATTATTATTCTGTTTAATAAAAACCTGTTTATGATGATTTTGCTGATCTTGTATAAATATAGAATGTTGTTTTAATAAAATCTGTAACTGAGCTCTACTTAATATTTGATGTGGAAACAATTTTGTGTTATCTTGTTGTTGTTGTTGTTGTTGTTGTTCGTTTAATAAATTATGTTTGAATTTTATTTGATTCGGTTGTTGAATGAGCCTTTGATAATCATCATGAGTTGAATTTCCATAGCTAACTTGAGAACTTTGTCGACTGCTCGGACGACTATTACCATTTTCTTCTGATCCATCATCTTTAGATAAACCATTATGACCATTTTGCTCTTTTAAAAGCAATGGTGAACATCGACCTACGTCATCATCGTGAAATTTTTTTGGAGAATCCTAAAATGAGTTTTTGAAGAAAAAAAAACCATTTTCCCCTAACTACAGTTTTTATTTTTATTTATATTAATTAAATGAACTTAAATCTAAATTATTGTGGTGGGTGTGGCTGTTTCTTATTGACTTAAAACTATCTTAAAAACTAACTTAATACTAATACTTAAAAAACTAAAGTACAGTCGGATCGTTTTATTATCTAAAACTATCGTAAAAAAATTTTTTTTATTTTTATTATTTCAATATCAACGTTATAAAACTTATTGTCTACTGTCTGCCATAACAAACCATAACTTTTGTTATTGTTCGTAATAACGTTGTTGACGGTAACAAAAGTTATTTTTATATATTTTTTTATTATTATTATTCTAAATAATAAAATTTTCCGACTGTTTTTTTTTTTTTTAATTCTAAAATATAAATACATAACTATTTGCTGAAAAAAATAAGAAAAAACGTTATAAAAAATTTATTTCTTTTTTTTTCAAGTGATCAAAAATAGTGGAAAATTCAATAATAATTTTAATAAAAATATTTCCACCATTTTTGTAACTTACGAATTAATTAATAATTTAATTTATTTTATTTTTTAAAAAACGTAAATAAATAAATAAATTTATTTATTTATTATTAAGAATTTTTAAATTTGATTTTCGTCCATTTTATCCGACGCTTGATTAAATAAATCTTCGCGTTTTTCTCAACATTTTACATTTTATTATTATTATTATTATTCTTCCTGAAAAAAGAAAAGAAAAAAAAGAAAAAATTAATAAATTTTTATTTAAAATAATAGCGATAGTATTAATAATTTATTTATTTTTTTATTAATAATTTATTTTTTATTTAAATGGAAAAACGAGCGGGGAAAAAAAAAATTTGAGGATTTAAAACCTAAATTTGATTAAATTTTAATTTTTTTTTTTGTACATTAAAAAATAATTTATTAAAAATAAATAGAATTATTTATTAATTTTAAATAAAATAAAATGTTCTGCCACACCCTAAACAATTTAAAATAAATAATTTAAAATAATAATAATAATAATAATAATAATAATGATAAACAAGGAAGGTAAATCAAATTTGCAGTAAGCTAAAAAAAAATTAACAGAAAAAGAAGCAAATTAATTTTTTTTTTTTTTGTTTAAATAATTATTTTATTGAATTGTTTTTTTGTTTAAATATAAGTTTAATAAATAATTAATTTTTAATTAGGGTAAAATAATTTTAAAAAAATTTTTTTATGTGTCAAATAATTAAATTTTAAATAATGCTTGCAGTGCAGTGAAACAAGGTAGTGTAAATTATTAATGGATGTTTAACAAATTTTTTTTTTTTAAATTATCAGTGATTTACCCTGGGAAAAATTTATTAAAAAGGTTTAATTAATAAAAAAATAAATAACTATCCAAAAATTTTTACTTAAAGCCATGTGAGTTTAAAAAAAAAAAAATTTATAAAAATCATTAAAAATATTTCATAAAAAAATTTTCAGTGAAATTAATGGCATCATAATTTAAATTATTATTTTAAAATGCCGAGAGAGAAATATTACAATAACCAGATTTAAATAATTAAAAATAAAAACTATAAATAATAAGTTTAAAAAAAAAAAAAACAATAATAAACTTGTTTAAAAATAAAAATAAAAAATTTTTTGATAATGAGATGAGGAAAAAATGAATATATAAAAACCCTTACGCCATTTTATTTTTCCAACAACGACGAAATATAATATCAATAAAATCGGCAATATTTGTTTATATAAATAATAATAATAAAATAACAACAATCGAATAACGAATTTACGTATCAGTTAAACGTTTTTTAATAACTTCGAATTTTATATTTAAAAAAAAATGAAACAAAAAATAAATTTGAAAAAAATTAAACAGAAAAGGTTTCACTATTAAAGTTGACGCCCTGTTTACAAGATCACTTCCGTACAGGACAACTTCGAAATAAAAGCAATAGATGTTTAGCTCAAATGAATAAACAAAAACAATAAAACAATATATAAATACTTACGTAAACATATTTATAATTATCTATTTATTTATTTATATAATTTTTCACAAAATAAATAATATGAAAAAGAAAAAAAAATTCAAAAGAAATGAAAACATTAATGAATTTAGTAATGTAAATTATAAATATTAATTTAGCAAATGTATGTTAAACTTGAACGAAACACTAGTACAAAAAAGAGTGAGTGAGAGAGAGAGAGAGAGATAAGGAAATGGAAAATAACGTGGAAGATAAAGATGAAAATAGTGAACATAGCGTCCCGTGTCATTGATTGGTCTTGCGCTCTGTCGGGTCTTTAGAACTTGGGAACCTTTTTCGGTACGTACGGAGTTCAGAGGGGGGGGGGACGGGGCTCTGCTGACTGCGCGTTCAAACTCACTGCGCGTTCAGTTTTTTTTCTTTTTTTTTTCTCCTTCCACTGACTATCTGGGATAATGTTTTGTAAATGTATTACAATGAAATTATACCCTTTTCTTTTTCTTCTTCTTCTTCTCTACTTTCTTTTACACACGTGTATATTTTAAATAAAAGAGTCGATTCTCTCCTTTCTGTTGTACATAATAGAAAAATTTCATTTATTTAACAAAATAAATCAAAATATTTTTATATTAAATATTTTCCCCTTACACACACATACACACACACATTCGACATTTTACCCAAATGAATACAAGAGAGAGAGAGAGATTATTTAAATTTATTTAAAAAAATTTCAATTAAAAAAAAGGAAACATGAGATAAATATAAATTAAAAAAGAATTTTACATGAAAAAGGAAAAAAGATAAAAATTACTTTCTATTTGTGACCGTTAAATTCGAATCCACGATGAAATTTTTTTTAAAAATGAAAAAAGTCCGAAATAAAAAATAAATTATTCATATTTAAATCGTTTATTTTAATTAAAAATGGCCGAATAATATATAAAAAAAAAGAAAAGAAAATTTATTTATATAAATTTCTCATTATTAAAATTTTATTTATTTAAAAAATTAAAAATGGCCGCCAATGTTATACTGTGTTTTGTTTTAAACAAAATTATTTATAATTATTAATTTTTTTTTTTTGTTCTGCTGCATGGAATTATTTTAAAATAACGTCATTAATTTAATTATTTAAAGATTAATTAATAATTTTTAATTGATGATAAATTAATATTTTATTATTTTATTGAGGTTTAAATGTTTGTGTACTCATTTTTGCGTCCATTTTGAATGTAAATTGTTTATTTTGATTTTTAAAAAAATCTGAATTTGTTTGTCATTTTTTTTTATATTCAAACAGTTATTAAAGTAATCAAATTTTATTATTATCTTTTGTTTAATCCAATTTTGTGTTTATATAAATTAATTAAATTAATAATTTAAAAAAAAATGAGAGAAAAATAAAATCATTATGTTAGGATATGAGTTTTTACAATGTGTACAAAACTTTTTGTAAAAAAATGGTTTGTTGAGAAAAATCTTGGTTTAAAATTAAACTGCAATGGGGAGGGGAGGAAACCGATTTTCGAAACAATTCCCTGGATATTTCAAAAAAAAAAAAAAAAAAAAAAAAAAAAAAACCTTCTTGCTTT
>NW_002987854.1:729910-786875 GCF_000006295.1 Pediculus humanus corporis | reverse complement strand
AAAAACCATCTTGCTTTTCTCTGATGTGTATTTGTTTACTTTTTCGATCAATAAAAGGGGAAAAGTTTTACTTTAGCTTTTGGTTGAACAACTTACGATACTCAATATTAAAGAGCATAAGGTAAACGTATTTTTATTTAAGTTTAAAATGCCAACACAACTACCCTTAAAATGTTCCAAACTGTTTTTTTTTTTCCCCCATTTTTATTTTAAAAGACTACAAAATTTTATAAAAAGCAAAATATCTCTTGTTTTGAATAATATGGAAAACATTTTATTTTAAATTATTAAAGGAATTCCAAAAAAAAATATAACAAATACAAATAAATTCAATTTATTTAATTCAAACAAAACTTTTTTTTTTTTTTTTTTTTTTTTAAACAATTTTAAACATAATTTAAACAAAAAAAAAAAAAAAATAAATTTTATGCCTTTCAAAGGTAACTAACAATCAAAAAAAAATATATATATATAAAAATATAAAATTATTGTTAAGTAAATAAGAAATAAGATCAGGAGCATTAAATTCAATGCTTAAAAAAAAAAATTAATAATTTTTCTTTTTTATAATTTATATAAATATACATATAAAACAACAAAACAAACATTTGATAAACTTTTTTTTTGTTTTGAAATATCAAAATAAAGCTAAATTTTTGACACTTTTGAAATCAATTAAATAGAATTGATTGATTATATACAAAATTTCTGGCAAGTTTTTATAATATAATATAATATATATAAATCCTTATAATATTTTATTTAATATACATTTGACTTTCTTAAATTTACATAGATTTGTAATTTTGCATTCGAAATAACAGACAAAACTTACAAAAAAATTAATAATAATAATAAATCTAACGAGAAAACAAATTTTATTATTATTATTATTTAATAAAAAACGATATTAACCGAAAAAATTGATAAGATATTATCATCATAAGTTGGTATATTAATATATATTTTAAAGTTCACAACAGAAAATAAATATTATATTTTTAATATTGATATCAACAAAGCAATAATTATTTTATATACAATCATTCAAAGTTTAACAATAACATTTACAATATGGAGTATTGAAAAAATAATCTAAATATTATTATTTGGTTGAATGAGTGATATTAAACTTTAATTCATCATATCTGAAAAGAAAAGAAAAGAAAATTAAGGAAAATATAATCAAAAATTTAAAAAAAAAAGAATCATATGAAAATTTACAACGGTTATGGTTAAATGTTACTCACCGAATAAAAAAAATAAAATTTAATAAATAATAATTAGTATCCAAACCGATAAGTTAGTATTCTTTTTCCAAAAACTCTTTTAGTTCATTATACCTATTAATAAAACATAAACTAAGTAATGTCATATTAATGTGGTTATTTATTAACAAATAAAAAGAAGGAAGGAAGGAAGGAAAAAGTAAAAGTGAGAAATTTCAAATAATGTTAACAATGGTTAATTATGATTAAAAAATGAAGTATGGTTTTGTCATATGTAATTAGTGTTTTGATAATGTAACTCATTAAGGTTGTTTCGGTTCAAAAGAAATAATAATAATAATGATAATTAAAATCACATCTATTTTTGTAAAATTAAACTAATACCATTACCATTTAAGGTTTTAATGTATATTATTATTATTAGGGGGTGATTTTAATAAAATTACTTACTTTTTTACCCTGTCAGGAATGCAAGATTCTTCGATTGGAATAATTTTATATAATTCGCTTAATGAATTGATAAAAAAAAGTTTTTTACTGAACTTAGAACTAGAAAAAAAAAAAAAAAAAATGTCGATTAAAAAATTTATAATTATTATTTTTTTTTCAAATTTAAGTCGATTTTAATTAATATACCTAATGAATGGTTTAGTCATGAGCACCAGTGTTTTGAGCCAAAATGTCGGATGAACCAAATATAGTCCTTTTAAGTTTTTTTTCAATTTTCTGTCGATCATTTGGTAACACATTTTTAACCATTTGAATTTAGGCATGCAACTGCGGGCTGTTGCACCGTGAAGATAAATTACCATGTAATCATCAGTTACTAACTGATCTAATGTTGATATAACGTACCTGAAAATAATAAAACTTGGTAAGTAATTTTAATTTAATTTAATAATAAGTTGTAATTTTTTTTTCCCGTTTGAATAACTTACATAAATAAATTATTCATTACGTAGTCATAATCAGCTCTACTCCTATCAGGTAAAAAACAAGCACTAAATATAACAATGGCATGACTTGATTCTTTAGATAAATATCCTCCATGAGAAATGACTCTTTTATACGGTTCAAGAACTTTGAGGTCGATTCTTCTTTCGACACCTGCTATCATACAAGATTTCCAACACAGTGACTCAGACCTTTCTTCAGCAGCAGTTAATACAGGTATAGGTTCAACTTCTTTTCCAAGTCCTGTAATAAAAGTAAAAATGGATCGGTAAGAGTTTATAACAAAAAAATTTGAAGGAAAATTTTTTTAAAGTTTAATTTGTAAGTAACATACTTTCCATGATTGAGTCATCAAGTTCATCAGGGCTATCCAAATAAGAATCAAAATCAGCATCATCAATTGATGTATGGCTACCATCGAATGAACTTTCATCGCAATGAGTATCATTAAAAATATCATTAGCCACTGGAATAACTTTCTTTTTTTTACCATTTCCCATTTCATCTGATTTATAAATCAATATTTATTGAATTTAGTCTTATTTTTATTTAAATAAATGTAGAATTTTTTAAAATGGTTTTAAAAAAATACCTTTAATCAAATGTACATCTTGGCAGTTTGAAAGCAGTTGAACTTGGAACATTGATTTATCCTCTTCTTCATCAGATGGAGAATTAAGTTTAGATTTTTTATTAATACTAAGCCATGGACTTTTTGGAAAATCAACTACAAAATTAAAGTTTTTCAAAATTTTCTTATTGAAATTTAATTTATTTTATTACTGAATACAAATGTATACATACTAGGCTCTACTTCATAAGAAGAAGGCACATCTAAATTTAAACTATCTAAAAAGCTTTTTGGGGAATCTTGTTTTTTAGTATCATCAGATGATTCTGTTCCTTCATCTTCTTCTTCGACATCGAACTCTCCCTTTTCTTTTTCAATATCGACAATTTCATTTAACACAACTTGAGTATTATTCGTTTCATCAAATTTTTCTTTATATTTCAGTTTAGAATAATCATCAGGTACAACTATTTTTAAATTATTCTCCGATTTATCATTCTAAAATTATAAATTAATGAAAAATATTAAATTTCATTAAAAAAAAAAAAAAAAATTTCGCAATAATAAGAGGAAAATGATAACACTTTAGTTGTTATTATCAATCAAATGGGTGTTACCATTAGTCAATGATGATTTAATCAACATTAATAAAAAAAATAATAATAATAAAACGCAAAAAGAAAAACA
The DNA here is from genome assembly GCF_000006295.1 of Pediculus humanus corporis. NCBI lineage: Eukaryota > Metazoa > Arthropoda > Insecta > Psocodea > Pediculidae > Pediculus > Pediculus humanus. The sequence continues at coordinate 783,434 of NW_002987854.1, read as the reverse complement.
TTTATAAAATAATACAAGATATTAAATAAAAACATTAAATTATTGACCCTGATAATAAATTAAAAAAATTATTTACCATATCTTCTGAAAAATCAGTTACTGCATCTTCGTTCATTTTAAAGTGAAGAAATAAAATTTTTTTTTCTTTTTAAAATAAAAATAATTTTACGGTATTTAAAACATGAATGACTTATATTAACACATTATAAAAATTATGATTTAACCACAAATAAAAAATTGAAAATCTTTATGATTTTATATAAATCGAAATAAGTTAATAAAAAAAAATCAAACTAATTGGAACAGCTGCGAAGATGTAACATTTGTTTACAAATACCAAACGGCAATTACGTTTTCATAACCCCGCTAAAAAAAATTTTAACAAATCACACGACCAAGATAATAACTCCCTTCTTAAACCTTTTTCTTTTCTTTTTTTTTTTTTTTTTAATAATGTCAGTTATGTTTTAAAAGTTATGTAATAATTAGAAAAAAACGATTTAAAATTTACGTGGTGAATCTTTCATTTTATTTATATTTCCTTAATAAAAAAAAAAAAATGACATTTTACACACAATGACATTTCTAACGACATATTTCGTTCGTTACAAAAATACAATTTTTTTTATTATATTTTAAAACTATGTCGTTGAAAAATAAATTATAAAATGGGGGGCGGGGGAAACGAATAAAAAAAAAATATAAATTAATATATAATTATTTTCTATGTTGGCACTGTAATTTCATGAACATGTATTTTGTATAAAAGCGCAGGCTTTTTATATAAACACCAAAAAATTCTTAAAATTCTATTGAGTCATACAATAATTTTTTTGTGCCTCATTTAAAAAAAAAAAAAATTAAAAATTAATTATGTAATGAATTAAAATACTATTATTATTAAAAATAATTATTTTTTGTAGTGTTATAAAATGCATCAAACGGTTAACATCTCATATTTATTTATTATTATTTAATAGTTTTTTTTTTATTGTTTAAAAAAAAAAAAAGTTCAAAATGTTATTATATGATTTATTATAATTAAAGGTTATGGATTTGTTATGGGTAGTTGTTTAGGACATTGCCATCTAAGTGGAGAAAATTTCAGGTATTCAGGTAAAATTTATTCATTTTAAAAAAAAAAAAACAAAAATTATATTAAAACAAATTTTTTTTATTTTTTAGTTTGTATAAATTGTATTCTAAGGCAAAAAAAAACGTTAGTTCTCATTTTAATGAAAAATATAGAGAACCTGTTCAAGAACCTGTCATTGATTCATCATTGCTCGATAATAATGATTTTAATATTAATTACAAAGAAAATAAATTAAATATTAAACGGTAATTAATTTTATTTATTGTATTATATTACAATTATTATTATTATTACTTTCTTGTGATTATAATTTTAAGTTTTTTTATTTTTTTTTTTTCATTGTTTTTTTAACGACTTCAAAGATTCATATCAGCAATAACGAACGTGACAAATAAAAACAACGTAAGTTTTTATTATATTTATTTGTTTTAAAGAGAGAAAAATTACAAAAAGAAAAAAGAATGATTTTAATATTTTTTTTAATTTTACATATTATTTTATCTCTTATTAAATTTCAGGATAATTCTGAATTAAGATTGGAATTATTAGATGATGAATGGTCAATATTAGAAGAAGACGAGGATGAGTATTTAAAAAGGTTAGATTTTTTTTATTCGAATTAATTTTTTCATGTTTGCGAATTTTACTAAATGGAAAATGATGTTTCAGTTTGGATTGCAAGTATTCTAATCAATATACACCAGCATCTATAAATTCTTTAGAGTTAGAATGGGAACATTTACCTGAAATGACTGTTTTTTCTACGAATATAGAAAAAGAAGAGCCTAAAAGTGTAACAAGTGCTGAAGTTTGGTCGAGAATTTCTTCCGCTGATTCTCTAGAGTGGGATCATGCCCAGGGTGAAACAATAGAAATGTGAGTTATTTAAATTTATTTTGTTTTTATTACTTAATTCATTTTTAAAAACTTTTTTTTTTGTTTTGATATCAGGAAAGATGATATGGATACTGAAACGGAACAACTTTTACAAGAAATAGAAATGTTAACGACAAAAACACTTCAACAAACTAATGATTGGACCAGCTGACAATAATATAAATAGTTTTTACTTTTTTTTTTTTTATTAATTTAACTTACTTAAAGTATACATTTAGCATATTTATGCCACACAAGGTACACTCAATATTAAATAATTTCATGTTTGCTTTTCATTTAAAATATTTTTCGTTACGATACAAAAAAAAAATTATTATGTATTAATAATGATAGCATTTTTTAGTAATGTTAAGTTATGCATTAAGACGTTTGTATGTATCATGTTTGAAAATGATTAAAAGAAAATTTAATTTATTAATAATATGAGTCCCCAAATTTATGCTTTAAATGTTTAACTTATTTACTTACTTGTTTAAAAAAAAAAAACAAGCTTTGATAATTTGCAGTTAACATCACAGCATTTAAATTTATAAAAATATTTTTAACTACGACAAACTTTAATAAAAAAATATAATAATAATTTAAATTGAGTATTAATATTGTTTGTGAAAAATATGTTTAAATAAATATTGAGATAATTGTTAAGATTCTGTGATAGGAGTAACAACAATCGAGTAAAAAATTAAAAAAAAAAAGAGTTTATATTAAAAAAATGCTTTTGAGTGATGCTTTTCCGTCCAGTATTTATTTAATGTTGAGTATCAAGTTTTAATTATTTTTATAAAGACTGTGTTTCGTTTTTACTTTAAATTTTATTATTATTATTAATTTTGTATTATTTGATGATAGTATTCTCTATTTCTTTTGTAATTTTTAACGGATTTTCAAAGTACATCCTTAATCTGCTATAAGTATTATTATTATTTTGTTTTAATCGCTTTAATCCGACATTTGCACCACAATATATATATCAAGTAAAACATTTTAATAAAAAAAAATATTTTAATTTGTTTATGGGTTGTAGAGGAAATAATATTAATAAAGAGATTACAAAAATCCATCGATTAGAGTTGTGATTTTTTTTTTTTTTTTTTAAATTCAGAACGATTAAGACAGGAAGTATGAATGATGAAAAAAAAAAAAAAATTTTAATCGATTATTATTTTAATAAATAAATTTATTTTTTAATAGTAATATATAACAATTAATAATTTAATTTTTCATCCTGTTTTTTTCTTTTTGACGATTCTTTATCTTTTGAGCCGTGGCTGAATTGGGTAAGTACACAGAATGCCATGAAGATTTCAAATGATTAAATAATTTGTTTTTAGATGGAAATTGATTTTTACAAACTGCACATGCCAAATTTGCATCAACTTTTATGTCTTTATTAATATCTTTATTCTTATTTTTTTTGGACGTTTTAGATGGAGAAACGTTTTCATTGCTGGCGTCATCTGATATTTTTAAAGACTGTACAGAATTTTTAAGTTGATCACAATTTTCTTCGTTGTTGTTATCATTATTTACAGGTTTGGTTTGTTTTTTTGTTTTTTTCTTATTTTTTTTCTCTAATTTTTCATCTGATGAATCGTCATTAATTAATGTTCTATTTCTAGATTTTTTATTGGAACCCAATAAAATATTTAAGTCTTCTACTGAATTATCACTGTCTGATTGATTTAAGTCTTCTGTAAATAATTTTTTCTGTTTTGATTTTTTCTTTTTTTTCTTCGTATCTGCGAGCGTATCGGAAATTTCTGGTTCTAGATTATTTTCTTTCATTTCTTCTTCAGGTAACTGCACATCATTCATGCTGCTAGAACAATTTAAATTTAAAGCTTTGTCTTCCTCTATGATTGTTTCTTTAAGTAACTGAACACTTTCTTTATGTTTTTTAGATTTTTCATGATTGGCAAATGATTTTTCAGTTTTAAATACTTTGTTGCATGCGACACAGAAAAAAGAATTATTTTCATTATTTTCCTCACTGTTGTCATATTCCGATGAAGAATAATCATCAAATTCTTTAGCTAAATTTTCTTCAATTTGCTTCAAGTCATTTTCTACATTTGAAAATTTTAACCATTCACTTTCTTTATAATCTTTCATTTGATTTCTTCTTTCTTTAATTTTTTGTAATCTATGCTCTTCTGACTTTTGCTGATTTTCTTTGGCTTTCATTTCTAACTTTTTATTCCATTCTTGTACCCTTTTATCTCTTTTTCTAACGAAAGCAACTAAATTCCTAACTTCTTCATTTCTTTCTTTTTTGGCTTTATCTCTAACTTTTTTATTTTCTTTTTCAATTAATTTTGCTATTTTGCTGTTAGGAGCCTGCCTTGTGTCATGAGGATCTAACCAATAATATGATTTTTTAGTGCTATAATACATCCAGTAAGAATAAAAAGGAGCTACGACATCTTCATAAGATGAATCTGATTTTCCAAAACCAGGAATTTCAGGTTCATCTTCCTTTATATATTCTGAATCTTCTGCTGCCAATTTATTAAAAACTTCTTGGTAAACAGCATAAAATCCCTTGGGATCATCACCGAATCCTTTATAGCAGGATGCTGTAAAATAAGGAAGAATATCAAGAGAGTCATCTTTGTAATCACTACCTAAACCTCCTTTAAGAATGGCTTCTCTGTGATTATCATACCTAAAAAAAAAAAAATTTAAACCCCTTCTAATTTCTTTTTATTCACTTAATTATACAAATCATCAACTGAACAAACCAATAATTATAAAAATATTTTACCATGTTCTTTCGCGTGGATCAATCAAAACTTCATAAGCTTGTTGTACCAATTGAAAGGTTTCTTTTGCGACTTCTTCATTATCTACATTTTTGTCAGGATGCCATTTCAAAGCTAATTTTTTATAAGCTTTTTTCAATTCATCGTCATTTGCATCCCTCGATACCCCCAAAAGTTCATAATAACATTTCATAATGTTTTTTTTTTTTTTTTTAAATTTTAATTTATCAACAAGTAAATAAAAAAAGATTTCAAAAAAAAAATAAAATTATAAATTTTTAAAAGAATTTATGATTAATAAACATCACCAAAAAAAACTTATCTTTTTTTTTAAATTTATGTAAAATTTGCATTAAATTGTAACATCTTTCACGTAAGTAACATGCAAAGTTTTTTTTTTTACAGTTGCATTTATTTCTATTGACACGTCAAAATTTTAAAACCTACCACGATATCTTATACATTAAACACCTTTTTATTAATTATTTCAAATTTATTAATTTTTATTTTAATATGGGCGAATGGGAAGATGAAGAAGAAAGAGCTTATTTTCAGAGTGTAATTAGCGCTTTTAAATATTATAGGTAATTTAATTTATTATTATTATTATTATATTTAAAAAAATAAAATTGAATAAAAGTTTTTTTTTTTTTGTTACCAAAGTGTCAAATAAAATGATTTTACAACTTTTAAATTTTTCAAACAAGAACAAAAAATTTTTTAAAAATCTTTTTCTACAAAATCCTATTTAAAAATTTTATTTATTGTTTTATAAGCCTTTATATATATGTACTACTGTAATATAAAATCTATGTAGTATTATTTTAACATAAAATTTATGGTATTATTGAAAGGAAAATTTTCCTCAAGTTTCAAACACTATAGTTTGATTCAAACATGTTTAATTTTTCATACAAATATTTTTAATATTTTTTAGAACTTATTCACTGCAAAGGATAGCCAAATCAGAACAGTATTTTAAAAGTCTTCCAGATCATCATCAAAAACTAATGGAATGTTATTTGCAACATTTGAATATTATTAAAAATTGTGTAGAAGCCAATGATTATTTAATTAAAATGATAATCAAAGATGCTGATTATATGTTTTCAAATGTTAATCCAGTAGATCAAAATAACATTCAGCCTGTGAGTATGCAACAATTATTTTTTTTACATTTTCCAAAAACTTTTTTTTAAAATTTACTTTTTTTTTTTTTTAGGTTGTTTTATCTAATCCGAGACCCATCGAATCCGATATGGAAAGGGTTCAAGCTACTCTTAAACAATTGGTCAGAGATTGGAGTTTAAATGGAGCCGAAGTAATTTTTTAATCACATTTAAAACTCATCAAAATAATTATCAAAAAAAAAATTTCATTAATTAAATATTTTTACAGGAAAGAAAAAGTTGTTATGATCCGATAATAACGGAAATTTTATCGGAATTTCCTCCCGATGGTAAAAAGCCAGAAGATGTTAAAATTTTAGTTCCAGGAGCTGGTTTAGGAAGGTTAGCTTTTGAAATAGCAAAATTAGGATATACATGTCAAGGAAATGAATTTTCATTATTCATGCTTCTTGCATCTCAATTTGTTTTGAATAAGTATGTTTGATAAATTTTTATCCTTCGAGTTTGGTTTTTAAAAATAAAATTGTCTCATTTTTATAGGTTAGATTTTTTTTGTTATTATGTTTATTTTGTAGATGCTGTAACACAAACATACATAAAGTTTATCCATGGGTTCACCAGTTTGTTAATAATCTCAAACCAGAGCATCAAACTCAATCAGTATCATTTCCAGATATAAATCCAAGAGATTTATCTACAAATTCTTCATTCACAATGGCGGCTGGTGATTTTTTAGAAGTAAAAATTATCACTGTACTAAATCATTATAAAAAAGTTTTACTTTTAATTATCATTTAATAATTTTCAATCAGGTTTATACAGAGGATAACGTTTGGGATTGTGTAGCAACTTGTTTTTTCATAGATTGTGCTAATAATGTCGCAGCATTTATAGAAACGATTTATAAAATATTAAAACCTGGAGGAATCTGGATCAATCTCGGACCTTTATTATATCATTTTTCCGACGTACCGCAAGAAGATTCAATCGAACCGAGTTACGAAGTTGTTAGACAAATAATCGTCGGTTTGGGATTTGTGATAGAAGTAAAAATTTCTTTTTTGAAAACACTCCTGAAAATCTTTAACATTAAAAATAATTTTTTTTAAACTTTATTAATTTTAATTTTTTTTTAGAAAGAAAAAATGGACGTTTCGACTTCATATGCTCAAAATCCGAATTCAATGCTTCAATATCAATATCGAAGTGTTTTTTTTATTTGTAGAAAATGTTTAAACGTTTGAAATAAAAAAAAAATTTTCTCCTTTTTTAATTAATTTTTCTATTTTTTTAAAAAAAAATTGAAAGAAAAAAAATTTATTTTTCGTCCGAAGACATTTTAAATTTTCGATTATTAGGTGAGGAAATAATAAAAAAAAAAACAATAAAAAGTACGTAGAGAATTTATTTTTTTTTTTTTATCGCAAGAATCGAGGCTTATATTTATTATAAATAAAATGAGAAAAGTATCCCATTTGTTTTTGTTTTTGTTTTTTTTTTTTTTTAATAACTTTTACAAATCTTTACCCAAAAAAAAAAAAAAATAAACAATACATTAAATATTCTTATCATTCCAACGTAACGAACGTTTATTCCATTCAAAATAAACGGAAATTAAATAAAATTAACTTTAACAATAAATAATACAAACACGTAACAAAAAGAAACGTAAATAAATAAATAAATAATAATAATAATAAAAATTGTTGTGGTAACTTTAATGATTTTATTTTATGACGAATTTAAAGGATTCGCGGTACTAAATAAACTGAAAAATTTCAAGTCTTGGGGGAAAAAAAAAAAAATTTAAGCGATAATAAAATATATTAAAGAGATATGCTAGAACCAACTTCCTCCTGTAAATTTTGTCGAAAGGCCTCCAATGCCTTTTTCAAACATGTTCCCAACTTTTCCAACAACGTTTGACGTCACGTTTGTTAATTTTGAAACAACGTTTGCGTCATCACCGGTTCCCAATGTTTCCCGTATGGTGACCGTCGGTTTTCTTTCACCCCCATCGTCATCCATGCTTCCATCGCCATAACTAAAATTTTTTATTTTTTATTTATTTAAATTGTATTATAATAACTAAATAATAATTTGACGAAAATAAATTTACTCTTCGTCTCCTCCTCCGTGAGGCATCGATAAAGCGCAAGTGGCTTCTTCGGTTTGCATTCTTTGCGAAACAGTTTGATATATTTTAGAATTCAATTTGTCTTCCATGACACCTTGTAATTCGAAATCCGAATAAAGTTTTTTCACGATAACGGCAAGGCAAGTGCATTGATACAAATGAAGGGAATGATCGATTCTTTCCGTTAGCCAATTGCAAATTATTTGAATTTGACCCATGTACCATTGCTGTAACCCAAATTCAAAATTATTTATTTATTTATTTATTTTAATGACGTCATTTTTGTTTATTACCTCGAAAAAATTAAGTATCCATAACTCGTCGTTAACTTTACTTCTTATTTGATCCATACAATTTCTTGTAAAGTTGACATAGGCTTGGCCCATATCTTTTCCAGAACCCGAAACATTCTTTAAACAAACAAAAAAAAATTATAACTCAGGTTTTGTTATTTCATAGAGAGAGAGAGAGAGAGAGAGAGGGGGGGGAGAACATACCGTAAAACTCAATATCGAACCAATTAACGAACCCTCATCGTATCTCCCTAATTTTGATAGGGTAGCTTCTAAAACAGACATGAGTTTAGCAATCATCCCCTGTGTCATACCGGTCGATGTTTTTTCAATCATGTCATCTATTTTAGTGTGGTATTGATGCTTTTAATGTAAAAATAATAATATTAATTAAATTTCTTTCCTTTTCTCTTCTTCTTCTGCTCGAACGTGAAAATGTTTTTGTATATTTACCACATCCACACCGTCCACGGCGCAAAGTTTAATCGATTGATTTTTTGCATCTAGAATAACATTAACCATGGCACACATTTCAGATGGTATTATATAATCGGTTGATATAAAAGTAACACCTTTTTTCAACCATTGTTGAAAAGCAGCATCGGTCCTGTAATGAAAAGTAATTACAAAAAAATTTTTTTTAATAATTTATAATTATTGTGAAAATAATAAATAAATGTGGATATTATTAATTTGATGAAAACCTTTGAATGCAAGATTCAATCATGTCGCAGGCCATTAATTTTAAACGTTGTTCAAAATGTTGACGAAATTCAAGATCCGGCCAATGAAGATCACGTATGAAAGATTGTAAGGCATCCAATTTCCAAAATAAATCCTCTGATGTCGCACAACCGTTACCTTTTATTTCCCATCTTTCCTTTTCGAAACCTTTATGAATGGATTGTGCGATTGAGGATTCCATAAGATCGACGTAACGTACAACCAAAGGTGCAAAAGTATCTCTTAAATGCTGATGAAAACGACCGTTTTTTAAATTGTCTGGAAAAAATCAAATCGTTTTAAAAGGTTACCTCATGAACCTGGAATAAGTAATGGCGGTTTTTTTTTTTAATTTGAAATAATTTTGTTACTTTTTCATCTTCTCCTTACCGTCAGTTCGAAGATAATCATTTAATATTTGAAAAAGTGGAAATGAATCCCAGGTATCCGGTGGTTGTTCAGCCAGTACCTGATCCATATCAACAGCAAATAGTGACCAAAATATTTCAGCATGTTCGACCAAAAGATCACTAAACCAAGCAAAAGCCTGAGAATTAAAAAAAAAAAAAAAAAAATTTTATTATTATTATTATTAATTATTAATTATTTTTATTATAATTAAAAATTATTTAATAATTAATCTAATCTAAATAAGCAACAAAAGTGCAACAGTCCTTATATGCCTTTTTATTAATTAATAAATTATTATTATTTATTTTTTAAAATAAAATATTTAGGTTGACTAAAATGCTATAAACTTTTTCTTTTTTTTTTTTGTTTATAAAAAAAATTTAATGAGTTTAATTGCACAAGAAATAAATAATAACAACAATTGTTTTGTTTTGTTATGTTAATAAAAGAAAAAAACGTGCAATATCTATTTTATTTATTTATTTATTAATGAATCTATTTATTAAGATAATTAATTATAAAATTTTTTTTTTAATTAAAAAATACTGAACGCTTTTCAAGGCACAAAAAATGATTTTAAAAGCATAAATTTAAATGTGCATTTAAAAAATTGAGTTTAAATTTAAATTCAATTAAATTTTATGCAAATATTTAAATAATAATAATAATAATAATAATAATAATAATAATAATAATAATTTTTAAAAAAAAACCAAAAATTTAATTTTTAAATAATGTAATAACACTTGAGGAGGGAGAGAGAAGAGAGAGAATGGTAGAATGAAAAAATAAATGAAAGGGGGGGGGGGGTACGAGAATTTTCCAAAAAGCTTTTTGTAATAATAATAATAATAATAATAATAATTGAAAATTAAAATGTGCATTTATTTATTAACTAATAATAATGAGGCATTCAATGAGCATGTGAAAAAAGAATCGGGAAAATTTTTTTCAAAAGGTAACTAAATGAAACTTTTTCAATTTTAAAAAAAAAAATAAGAAAAAAAAAGAAAAAAAAATTTTCCAGGAAGAAAACAGATACTTACCTTATCCTTATGCAGAAAAGAAAAGAATAGAGAGAGAAGCAAGTTTAGACACACTGACAAAATTGGATAAAAAAAAAAAAAAAAAAAAAAAAACTTATCAAGCAATGAGCAAAATTTTCTTTTCAAAAAAAATTTTCTTTTAAAATTTTTTTTTTTTTTAACTATTTCCATATTCCGGGACGATTTAATTTAAATAAATTCGTATTTTTTGCCCATTATTTGAAAACGAAAAAATAAATAAATAAATAAATAAAAAATAAATTAATTTTTTTTGTTAAATTTCCCAACTAAAAAAAAAAAAAAAAAAAAAATTTCTTTTAAGGCTTTACAACATAGAATCAAAAATTTTACTTTTAAATTTGAAATTTTACATTTAAAATTAAACAACCAAAAAAAAAAAAAAAAAAAAAAAAAGCCAACCTAGCCCAGTGTGAAACGTAACGAGCAAAAAAAAAGTGACACCAAATAAATTCAATTATTATTATTATTATTATTATTATTAATAATTAAAATTTTTGCTGTTGTTGTTGACCTTCTGGTATTATTTTACTTACTTCAGCATAATGTTCTTCATTTTGTTGTAAAAGATCAACGCACAATTCGGCCAAATGTATGAGATCTTCTAATTTTTTACTTGGGGTTACCATCGTTTCACCGTTAAGATCCTCTGGAGGGAAAACAAAAAACAATTTTGTATAACGAATTCCAGCACTGGATTCAAATTTATCAATAAATATTAAATTAACAAACCTTCTATTTTAGCTTCTCCAGATAATCTTGTATAATTAACAAGAGCAGCAGTTTCTAAACTTTTCTTTATCATTCCTCTAACTTCTTCCGGTAGTATTGGTGTTACGATATCCTTCATCAAAACTCTTTCCAGAAGGGAAAGGGTAGCTTTCAAAGCACCTTCGGGTCGTCCAAATGGAAAACAATATCTAAAATCATACCACCATCATTATTATTATTATTATTTTTCTCCCCTTTTATTAAAATCAATAATTTATTTTTATTTTTTTGTGCTTTTACCGGAAATTAGTTATTTGATTTTCCAACAAGATTCGAAGTCTGTCTTTGATTTCTTGAAATTTTTCTTTTTCTTCGTGTGTGACGGTACCAACGCCATCCGGCCTGGAACAAAAAATTTTTTTTTTTTTATCCAAAAAAATTGATGAAGAAATTGTGATTATTATATTATTATCATTATTATCAGTCGATTTTTATATTTATTTTTTAATTAATTAATTAATTTATTTATATAAATGTTTAATTAATTATTTTTTTTTTCAGCATGATTCGTGTTTTTTTTTTTTTACTGAAATGTTTCCATCACCCGTTTAAATAGATCCCCCCTCGCCCCTTCGCATCCCCGCTTACCCTCCCCCCAAAAAATAACAAATAATTTTTATTGTCCATGTTATATTAATAATTTAAATATATAAAAAAAAAAAAAAATCGACATCAAAACATTAAAATATACATGCAAAAAAAAAAAAAATTTTCCACCATTTATTTTCCATAGATTTTAATTTATTCATTTATTTATTTATTAATAATTTTTTAATTTAGAAAAAATATTATTATTATTATCATTTACCATGCAATTTTCTATATATATATATATGATTCGATACTGGAACAATTTTAAATAAAATAATATTATTACAAATTATTCATAAAAATAAAAGTCAAATTTTGGTAGGAGGGGGAGAGGGGGGTAAATATCGACATTTAATATCAGATTTTTTTTTTTTATAAGAGTGCAGTAAAAGATTTTCGTGCTCGATGATACACGCACACACATACTTCAAAAAAAAATAAATAAATAATCGTTTGACTTATACACATAAAAAAAAACATGCTTTTACGTAAATAATAATAATAATACTTTTATTAAACGAAAATCATTATTAAAAAAAAAAACAAAATGAAATAAGAATTTTTTTCGTTGTATTATTTCATTGACGCAAAAATCCATTTAAAAATAATGATAATAATAACTTAACGATATCGTCAAATCATTTTCTAATGACAAAATAATAATAATAATAATAATAAACAAAAATAATCAAAATAATTCTCCAATATTAATAAAAACACGGACAATAATTTTACACCCTTTATTGATTTTTTTTTTTAATCACAAAATATAAATAATAATAATTATTGTGGAATAATAATTAATTATCGATAATTATCGATCGATAAATCGTTTTACACATAAAAAAATCGAAATCGATCGATGATATCCTCTTAAATTACACAATTTTCATAAAATTATTATAAGCATATTAAAAATGTATCAACAACACAAGCGAGACTACTTAACAATAATAATAATAATAATAATAATTGTTGCAAACACCAACATTTATTATTTAAATATTACTTATAGTTTTATTTATTTAAATAATACGACATTATTATCTACCCACAGCGATTATTTATTATTAAAAAAAAAAAAGAAAAGCAAAATAAAAAAAAACGAACCAACCAAGTGAAAATATATAAATATGTATATAATTATGATATTAAAAAAAATTAATAACAATACTGTGAGTTGTGAATTATTCCTGATGATATTATTAGAAGTGTGTGTGTGTGTGTATACCGTGATGTCATTTTAAATATACCTAAAACCCAATATCTCACCTGACGACATCTACGATAACAGAGTTGTTTCCTTGAGTCAGATTCACCGTCGTGCTGCATATAATCCAATGGTTAGGAAACAAGATATATCAATTTGTTATTTAAAGGGAATCATCATCATATATATGACCCAATGTATAAAAGCAAAAACAAACCACCCTTCCTCATTATCGTTAAATAAATTAATTATTATTATTATTATTATTTAGTGTGTGTTTTTGTATGTGTTATTCGCTTTAATAAAAAATTTAATATTTATGTTTTCCTTTTTTTTTGTTAATAAGTTTAAATACATAGGATAACAACAATAAAAGCGCATTCTATATTTGATTAATTTTAAACAAAACATAAACATTTAATTTACCTGATGCACGTAAAACGATTGTTAAAAAAAAAAAAAAAAAAAAAAAATTGATTGATGGTAGAACAATGGAATCGAAACTTTTATTTTTTTTTTTTATTAAATTAATTCAAAATTTAACAAAAGAATTGTTTGTCAAATTAAACTCAACTTTCAAGAGAAACTTTCTAATTAATTTTTTAGTAAAAAAAAAGTTTAATTAAATTCAAAGGAAAGTTTTTTTTTAATGAAATTCTATTATTATTATTATTATTATTATTGTTAAATGTTTTGTAAAAATGAACTCACCTGTTACCGTGAACGTGACTAGCGCAAAAGGCAAAACTAAAGTGAATTAAAGTTGGATCAATCATGATACTCTTTTCGGCTCTGTCCAATAAATCGCTTAGATAACATAAATGACGATAACAACCTCTCACTCCGTACCTGGCGCAATATTCATCCAAAACAAATACCTGACCAGGACTAAACCATCCCTAAAAAATTTATACATATATATATATATATATGTTACTCGTGTTTTTTTTTTTTTTTTGAGAATTAATAACAATAAGAATTTGTTGAATTTTTTAATTAACTTACCAAAGAACAATAAGGATCGTTTAATCGATAATCAAGTGTTAAGGTTTGCAATGTTTTAAATAGAGCGGCATGATCGAATTTGCAAGGATCGGCAGAAATAAATTCTTCCATTCCGTGTTTACGAGCTCTGTCTGCATCTGCGTTAATTTTTTTTTAAATTTTTTTTTTTAATTGGGATACTCGGAAAGTAGCGTAAAAGTATTTTTTGTAAAATTTTCAATTACCTCCTTGAATTTTAGATATAGTAATAGCTGTTGTTGTGATCGGAGGTGTCGGTTTATGGCTTTGTCCAGTTGCACGATACATTGCCATAACCCATAAATGACATTCATTTTCATCGTCGCAAGCAAATAAAATACTATCGCCTTCTCTCACGGCATTAAAGAAAAATCTTCCTCCTTCCAAATCTAAATTAAAACGGGATAAATTTAGTAATTTTTTTGATAATTTGTTTAAACAAAATTAAAAGTTTTATATTTTGTTTTTCTCACCCATTCCAACCATTAGATTTGCTGTGAGAAACAAATTTTATATTAAAGCCAGTAAATACATAAAAAATATTGATTTTCACGTCTGTACTTACCACTTCCGGCTTCGATATAATCAACTGTATAACCATCAAGTTGCATCATTTCAGAAGGCTCTGATTTTTTTTCCTTGTAACTACACATGGCAAAAGTATATTGTGATACTTGAACTAAAACGTAATAACGTTTTTTCCATTTTTTCCACACGGATTTTCCCAATGCATACAAATAACCACAATGTTTCATATTTAAAGGCTTATCCATTCGGCAGGCAATTTTTATACGAAGATCTTGATCTGGTAAATTTTTCGGGACGGTCATCTTATGCCATTCTGGTACCTACGTTGTTAATTTTGTATATTAAATAATAATTTGAAGAAACCGTTATCCTCTTTAAAATACTAAACTTACTTTAGAAGATAACGGAGTGGGTTTTAACGTCACCTTTCCTAACTCTTTATCTTCTATGGCTAACATGGCTACATTTTCGGTGTACAATTTAACTTTTACCGCTGGCAATGGATGAGTGGTTGTAAAATCTCCTTGAGTATCCCACCTAAAGGTTTACAAGATGAAAAAAATTAAAACTTACGAAAATTAATATTTATTATTTTTAAATAATTTTAAAATACTCACATAGGTTTTGAGGCTTCAGCCTGATCCGTTTGAAGTTTTTCACCACCTTCAACTTCCATTGTACAATAAACTATTCTATTAGGCGCCAACGACTTAAGACCTTTAACTTCCATCACCACAACCTTAAAATGATTTTTTTTTTTTTTTAATTAAAAATTTCTTTTTAATTAAATTAATTTAATTAAATTTAATTTTCTTACTTCGAGTTGAAAAGTAAGTACGACATCCATTTTGGTAAGTTGAGTGTCAGTGTCGGCGACATCACCTTCTAATTTGGCCAATGAACCCTGCGATCTAAAACAAATATTGTTCCTAAACTCTAAATGATATTGTTCCATAAACAAATAAAATGAAGAAGAAGTAAAATGTAAAATGTGTTTTATTTTTTAAAATAATGAAATTTTATACACCTGTGATTATATTTTTTGAGTTTCGGTAATCCATATTTTGAATCAAGTGATCCTTTTGAAACGGGAAGAGATTCCAAATTAGCCATTAATAAATTAATGGATGATTTTACTTCTTCAATGTACAAAGATTCCATTTCTTTCAAAACAAATTTAGGCATTAATTTTCGATTCTACAACAAAAAAAGTAATAATTAATTGTATAATTTAATTTGATGAAGAAGTGTAAAAATTTTTTTTTTTTTTTAAATATATACAAACTTTTTCCATTTCTGAAACTTTTTGCATTCGACCATCTAATTCACGACGAATGGCAGCAGCTTGTTCGTCAGCCGAATCCAATTGTAATGCATTAAACAATAATTGATGTTCGAATTTTTTCACTCCTAATATTTGCTGAAACATATCGTAAAGTTGTTCTTTTGACAAAATTAATTCACTGTTGAGTGATTGCTGTTGCATTCTTGATGGCCTCTTTGAATCATCATCTCCAACTAAATATAAATAAGAAATTAATTTTTCATTACATTATTAACACATTGTATTAATTTTCAATTCGTTGTCCTTCCTTGCCTTTAAAAATGCAATCAAATTTTGCCATCCAAGAAGTTAAAACCGTTTCTTTACTTAAACCATCTATTTCTGGAAGTGACCTAAAAGAGTAAATTTTTTAAATTTTAATTTAATCTCATTAAAACGAAACTTAATTACTGATGAATAATTTTATGACGATTGATAATCACCTCACTCTTTTTTCTATATTATTTCGAAAAACTTCACGGAAATCATGCTGTGAACAGGCACCTGACATAACCATTTTGGCTACTCTTTCAGATTTTAAAAAAATATCATAGTAACTTTGAACGGCATTTTGAAAAGCTTCATCGGCCATTATTTGTGTATCACCTTTTAAAAACGCCTGAAAAGTAATACGATTAGTGCATCTAAAAAATTTTTACAAGATATTTTAGGATGACTTGAATTTTTTAAAAAAAATTACTTGAAATCTTCCTTGAATCGTTTCCAGTTGTTGCCTCGTGATTTTCATTTGACGTCGAGTCATATCAGTCGGCTGCTTGGCATTAAAAGGATAGGCTATACACCGAGATATGAAAACGTAAAGCTGAATACGGCGCTTTCTTTCTTCTTCCTGCCGCTCCTGTTTATCCTGTATTATTTAACGATAATAAATAATTTTGTATATTTAATTTAAAACGACCCATCTAATGTAAAAATTTAAAGTTCATGTACCTGAAGATCAACTTCATTTTTTTCACTGACAATTGAAGGACTTGGACTAGCTGGTCTTGGGAGAGAATTAGCCCTAACACTTAAAGTTTCTGATGAAACAGCACTTACTGGAGAAACAGATCTAAATCCAAAAGATTTTTAATTTTAAATTCCAAATAATGATGTCTTTTATGAGATTCTTAAGAAAAAAATTTTACCTAGGCAAACTAGTACTACCAGGCACCTCCAAATTAGAAGCACCATTGGTATGAAGTTGGCTTGGGGTTGGGTGGCTGTGGATTTGTTTTACATGACTGTGAGATCGTATGGGTTCATGGGTTTGATGATGGTTTCCTTGTTCTTCATCTCCTTCTTCTTCAGAAGAACTTGGGTCAATCATTCTAAATTACATATTTCAAATTATTTGATGATTATAAAAAAACGTTAAATGCACGTTAAAGTCGTAGGACCTACCTGATGAAGACTTGTAAAATAAGTCCACAAAATCATTTAAATTATTCAGTGGATGGAAGAATCATAAAGCACCTGTAATATTAAATTAATTAAATGAGTAACGACTATTACTCATAGTTATCGATTTAATTAAATTCAAAGGGTGGCAGTTACAGTTGAAAGAAAAAATACGAAAAAAATTCGAGAAAATTCTTCTTTTTTTAATTAAAAAAAAATTAATTAAAAGATTTCAGATGGTGTTCTTTGCATTCATACGTTCAAAAATAAAGTTAAAAAATTTTTTCGTTTCAGTGATTCAAATATCGCAATAAAATGTAATTCGTAAGTAAAAAGTTAATTATACACGTAAATATAATTATCTAAATAAATTTTAATGATGATTAAGACGCCAATTTATTATTAACGAAAAAAAATTATGCTGGTTTAACGCTTCAGCATATCATTCAATGACATTTCTTTGATACATGGAAAAAAAAAGAACGTCAAAGTTAGATAAAATTCATTTTGGATATAATGAAAAAAAAAAATTTTTATTTTAATAATTCGATCGCATTGTTTATGTTTAAAATAATAATTATAATAACTTACCACATCATTTTATTTTAAATAACAAAAACATTAAGGCAAAATAATTGAAAAAAATGACATAAAAAAAATTATCAACTGATAAATTCTAAAATTTCCGTTTCAATCTCACAGTCATCCTACTCAATTTTATCGTTCTCAAGAAACCCTAACTAAGCGCGTTTCTATTTCCATAGAGTAAATAAACATTTTTCAAAAGGGGAATTCAAAAAGGTGAAATTGATATTATTTTTTGTTTCATTTCGTTTTATTATTACTATTTTTTATACAATTCTTATAAAAATCGTATTTTAAAAAGTAATTTTATAAAATTACTTTTTCGGTAATGAGTTAATAACTTTAAAAAAATATTAAGGCTTTACTGTACAACCGTATAGGAGTTGTTATAAATTTCAAAAAATTTTGATTATCTATGAATATTTTCTTAAAAATAAAATGTAAGATTTATAAATTTAAAAGATATTTTTATTAAAACGTCATTTTAAAATCAAAATCGAAGGAATTTTCGTTTAAAAGAAAACTTTTTAAATGTAAAATATTGTATATATATAGAAACGCGCGTTTTTTACAATATAGTTTTTTTTAAAAAAAACGTGTCATTAAAATTAAAATCAGTTTGTTTTTAAATATTAATTATAAAACGGTGTAAAAAATGAAAATGTATTTTTAAATAAATAATATAATGGAATTATTAGATACGAATTAACATTGAGGAAAGTAAATGTTAGTTTTTTTTGTTTTAATGCAGCCATATCCTAATAATAGGCGAGTACTCTTACTTTTGACGTCACATGCAAAATCCAATACACTCCATTAAAAAGAAAAATGGCTTCGTTGTATGTGTAAAAGCCAAAGTCATAAAATGACACACGTCGCTCAGAGAAACAATCACGTTCTTCAAATGTTGAAGGTACGTGTATTAAATTGTGAAATGTAAAAAATTTTTGGTTACAAAAAAATTTGACAAATCTAATTTTTAATAATAATATAGTTGTATTTTGTTTGCATACAAATGCATTTTAAATTTTTCTAATCCCTTGTTTATCTTATGAAGAGTTAACTTATCGATTTACAAAATGGTTGAAATTAAATAGTTTGTGTATGTTTATCGAAAAAAGCTTGAATTTCGTGTACATTTATTTTTACTTCAAATGTTTAGAATAAAGTTCATGGTTTTTTCATTTTTTCGTTTTCATTTTTTTATACTAAGCTTTTAATTCTAACTGTAGGATTAAAGTACTTGTTTATTTTAATATCATTAAATTATAACAAAATCATATTTTTATAGCGCTCCTAGTCAGATATGTAGATTGATATACCTGATTAAAACATAAAAATTACTTAATATATATTCTGATACTGTTGTAATAAATTAAAGCCGCGAAATTTTGTAAAATTGCAATTTGAAAATATGTAAAATACTTAATAATGTTTCAAATATTTTTTCTTTAACTTTTAAAACAAAGTTTTTAATTAAAATTCTTTAGGTGCTTAAATTTGAGTGATTAATAATATTAATATCAGTTAAAAATGTTTAATAAAAAAAAAAGTTTTTTAATATTTGTTGTGGTAATTTCATTTTTGTGTCTAATTTAAAATTTATTTTTATGCCAAGTTTTTTTTTCAGAAAATAATAATTTTTTTTTTTTTTCCCCCTTTTCAGAGACTGAAAGAAACATTAGAAAATGATAAAAAGAAATATGCAGATAAAGTAAATGTGCTTGTTATGACCTGGGAAAGAATAGCAGCATCTGCCAAAGAACAGCGACCACTGGCTGCCATTTGTATTGTGGAAAAAATGTATAAGTAAGTTCAAAACTCTATCGGCTATAACTCGATATTATTTTGGTTTTTTTTATCTTTAAAAAAAAATATTAATATTACAGAGATACATTAAATATAATGCTGCAAGGAGAATGGCCAAAAATGTCACCTGTGTCAAAAACTCATTTGATGCAAATGCTTAATCGTTGTAGAACAGATTTATGTAAAGAAATGCCATGGCTAAATAAAAAATTTAAAAAATTAGTCGAATTAGTTAATGATCCATGGACATTACCAAGCCTCGAAAGAATTTTACATAAAGATCCCAGTCCAGCAACACCAGAACAAAGTAAGTTTTTTTTTTTTTTTTTTTTTTTTAACTGAAACGATTAAAAAAAATGTGAGTGGATTTTAATGAAATGCTTTTATATCTTTTCAGTTATTGAATTCTGCGAATCAGAAAGGGGTCTTTTAATAGTCACTAGATTAACCATGTTGTGTTCAAATAGGTGTGAAAAAGTTGCTATAAAGCTTGCTGAAGCTTGCTTTGGAGTACTTAGTAATGGAAATGTTGCCCTAATGAGTTTTTTTACAATTAATGAGTACAATTTTATTTTTGATATTTACCTCTGCCTCTTATACAAATATAAAAAATTAGAGTGTATCATTAATGCTGTAAGTAAATCATTAAATAAAATTTTTTTTTTTTTACTATTTTTTAACATAATTTTTTGTTTTAAATCATAGATCATGTGATTTTAAAATTTGTATAAATTTATTTCAGTTAAAGTCGGTATCCATCAACAATGGATATTATCTTGTTGTTCGCCTTAAAAAGCGAAGTGATATTCATGAGCAAAAAATATGGAAATTTTCACATCAAGTTGCTGCAGTGGCCTCAAGATATTTTGTTACAATATCTATGCTGTCTAGAACCATACCTAATTCAAATCATCTAAAAAATTTAATCAAGTATGTACACTTTATTTAATTTTATTAACTTTATTCGTTTTGTGCATGTTTTTATTTTAATTTGACAGTACTTAATTTATATTTTAAACTCTTTTATACTAAATGATTAAATCATAATTTTTTAGTGAGTGGCTGTCTACATGTAACCCTGCAGAAAATGACATAGATAATGAAGTTCGAAAAGTAATGCAACCAGCTGAAACTTCCGAACACATTTATTTGATGGCAGAAGTTTTAACCGAGCTGTCTCAAAAGTTGGGAAATCAAACTTATAGTTCTTTAATCATGGAGTTATATATTAGGGCATTGACTGCTGATATTAATTATTTAGAAAGAGTCAAACTTCAAAATGATAAAGATCAAATGACGGCTTATGAAAAACATTTAGCTTCTAAATTTTTAGCCTTGGCAGATCTTGTGAGTAATAAAATTTATTTTCGAATTGCATTTTGCAATGTAATTTTACTTTTTGTAAATATCTCATAATATTTTTCCTGTTTAGGTGAAAGATCACAGTGGAGTTAGGCGAGAGTTTGTACTTACTGCATTTTCAATACATCCATCAACTGAAATTTATCAAAGAGTTGAAGAAGAAGCTGTAGCCAGTGGTAAATTATCTCCACATTCCACATCTCAGGAAAGTCTTGAAGTTGGTGTTCTCTCTGAAGGTTTATCATCTTTATCTAGTGAAGAAACTGAGGGAAAAGAAACGACAACAGACTATTCTGTGAATAATGATTCTCAAGATAGTGGTGCATTTGTTGAGGTTTGTTTTAGTCTAGTCAAATTTTTGAGATTTTTCCGAGATTTTATGAATTAATTATTTACAAATTTCCTAATGTAGATATCCAATCGATGTGCCCTACATTTGCCATACGATGGTGTTGGTCCAGAAGGAGAACTCTGCTTCCAATGCGGAGATTTTACGGGTACTCCAACTTCTCAAAAATCCGTGGATCGTGAACAAGTAAACAATGCTACATTTAATACATTTATTGTTTTTTTTTTTTTTTTTTTTTTAACTCTTTTTAACTTATTTTAATTATTATTTAGAAAAAGAAGGAAAGAAGTTTAGACGCTTTAATTTTGATCAAAGGAAGTACGGTTACGGAAAGTTTAAATTACGATGTTTTGTCAGCTCCCAGTCAAGTATTAGAAGCCGAAAAACTTGGCTTATCACCCCAAGTTTGTGCCGACCTTGTAACTTTACTCGGTTCAAATAGATATCATTTGTTAACGTGGGTATTAGAATGGGGTGAATTATCTAGTCGATGTCTCAGGTATGTTACTTTAATTAAATAATTTTTTTTTTTAAATTCAAAATATTATTTTAATTAAATTCAATTTAATTACAGATATATGGATGAAGCAGACACTATTAAAAGTGGTAAAAAAGAATTAAAATTTTTAGAAATCGATTATAATCAATATAAAGATTGGCCTGAAAACGACGATGATGAAGTAAGGCACACACAGTAATATTTAATATTTTTTTTTTTTTGTAATCTTTTTGAAGTTGTTCAAAAAAAAAAAAAAACTTTACTTTTTCAGGCCGATTGCATTGAGAAAGGTTACGAACAGTGGTTGGAAGATGAAAATACTGAAACTGATTTCGATACCGACTCCAAAAGGAGTAATACGGACGATTCTGAAGAATTATTGATTAAAACAGCTTTAAAAAGATCTCAAAAACAAATGGGCCGATACGCAGAATCATCTTCTGATTCAGAGGATTCTAGGAGCAGGCCTAGAAACAGAAAGAGAGGAAGACCTCGAAAACGTTTAAAATCATTTTCAGATTCAGGAAGTGTTAGTGATAGTTTAGGAAGCGATGGGCAAAAACAAAAGCGAAGTAATATATATATAGTTTTTTTGGAAAATACAAAAGAAAAAAAAGGGGCTAGTACGACTAATGATTTTAATTATTTCAGGTAAAAAATCACGGGCTAAATCCAAAGATCTTAGAAAAACTCTCGGAAGGTTAAAAATATTGGAAATGGCAAATAATTCAAACACTTTATCTTCCAGTAACGATTGCTTTTCATCCGAAATAGTAGCTAGTAAAATTTACGGATTACCCGCGGCTGCTAATAATGCTCAAAGTAATCAAGCTGTTTTAAAGTCATTACGAGCTTTTCGGCCGAATGCGCACAAAACCAAAGGGGATGAACTTGTAGAATCGGTTAATGAAAATTGTTATAATTCGAATACGTTAGGGGGAAAAATGATTTTAAATAACAAAAATACGGTTTTTGATTGCAATGATAACAAATTTATCACACAAAACGAACGGTTTTCTTTCGGAGGTAAAGACATGGAACTGCATTTCAGAACGGGTGGGGTTCAAACGAAAAAATACAATGATATGATAAGAACGATTAAAGAAGATTTAATATCGGTGTCAAATATTCCTAACGTTACTAATAATGCTACGGTAAATGTTGTTCACGTTCATGATTCTCAAGGAGTGGAAGGATCTCAAAATGTACAATCCTCAGCTGTGACGACGCAAACTACTACGGTAACGTCTTCCACAGTATCACGAAACACGACTTTAACATCATCCACATCGAAACCTAAAACGGAAGGTGAATCGCAAGGATCTCGAAAACCGCCTACATCTAGTCAGCCTTTAAATCAAAATGCAATAGTTAATTACCTGAGTACGCCCGTTACAACAAACGCTTCTGTATTATCTTCAGCCTTGACGAGAGTTACTCCGATCAGCAGATCCGGAACAACTTACGTTACAACTAATCAGATTTTGTCAGCAACTGGAGTGAGACCGGGTGGTAGTAAAATTATTGGGCAACCTCAATACATGGCTATCGTGAATAGAACTTCTCTTAACCAAAGCAATTTAACTGGTCCGGCTCAAAATACAGACTGTCAAAACACAACAAACTCCGTCGTTGGCTTTATTACTACTTCTAACAGTTTAAAAAATTCTACGCAAAGTTTTGCAATCACTCAACCGGCTCGAGCACCAGTTCAAACTGCTCGAGTCGTAACCGTACCTGGTGTGGATGCCACCAGAGTTGTTGTCGAAAGTGATAGACCAAATGTGATATTAGGTAAAAGTTTCGGAGTTCAAAATATCAGAGATGGAATGAGTCCGGTATTCAATCACGTGACTACCGGTTCAAACAGTGTCACACAAGTGAGAAAAATTGAAGAATCTAATTCGAATGTAACGAGGTCCAACGCGGCTTTAAATTCTACTCCAGATGTCTCCGTTCAAGGAGTTTCAAATTCACGGTCATCGTTGGAAAATTCTAATCTTACTCAGAGCAATATTCCATCCAAGGTAGATGCAACTAAAACAAAGCCTTCAAACGAAACGACAATGTTAAGTGTTATCTCAGGATCTAACGTTAATTATATAAATACTTCGAAAGCGAATACATTGCGAATCGCATCAGACGGTGACGGTCATTTTTTGACGCGAAATAATACAGTTGCGAAAAATTCTGTCGTAACTAATTTACTGACAAATCAAGTTCCACAAACATTTCGGGTTAACAATGCCAAAGCGCCTCATACTGTTATACTGCAAAAAAACCTACCCGCTACGAATAGGAATACGTTGGTAAGTGACGCTTCAAGCACAAAACGCAATGTATCCGTTGTCAAAGCCCAAACAACAAACAACAGTACAGAAAAAGTTGTTATAGAACAAGAAGACGTATCGACTCACCCCGCGTTTATTAACAGTGTCTCTGGCGTGGCTCCGATCACCTTAGAATTGAAAAACGTTGGCCCTGTAGGAACTCCTACGACCAATGCTTTTAACAATAGGAGTTACATTTCTTCGAATGCAATTAGTAATAAATTACCTTTTAACGAAGTAGTAAGAATCGTTCCGAGTGGATCCGGTTTAAACCAAAGTGCGCAATCTCTCGAAAACGTAGAATTGAATACATCCACCGCTGCAACAAGTCAAAATTCAATCGGAGAAAGCGGTGATGTCATAGCAATCATAAATTCCTCTCCTTCCGTAAAATTAGATTCGAGTAGCGTGATGCCGAATAGAAATATTTTAGCGACAGTATTGAAACGAAATCCAATGGGTAACGTTTTATCTCCTATAACCTCATCAACTTCTCAGTATTTAGTACCAAATTCCCGGAATTCAATTCACGTGAGCAATCAGGGTGACGGCGTTCAAAACGTGATGATAAGTCAAAATTCTAATAGCAGTACCATTCATTACACTGTCGTGAATCCACTACAGCAGGATATTCAACCAGGCAACGCGAGTTCGTCATCGAACGATATGATGGCAAAGCAAAATAATTTTGAAACTCCGCAAACTGTTATTTCATCGTTACTGAATCAGATGGAAAATTCTGACTTTTCCGGCGAATCTTTACCCGCCGGCGTCGGAACGAACAACGGAAACAATACTGAATCTCCACAAGACTTGAATGCTGGAAACCAGCAGCAAATTGGGTTAGAAAGCAAAAAAATGAATAAATCAAATTCTAGTCCATCGACGGTACAAACGGAAAGCGCTTTTATTAAAAAACAAGTATTAAACAATCAAAAAATAACAATATTGGTACAAAACAATGAAGGAGATGGCGAAAAGTCCGAGAATACGTCGACGAATAAATTCAATGAATTGTTGTTCAGAGACGATCAGAAAACATGTATCACTTTTCGTGCCATTAAAAGAACGATTAGTGATGAAAATGGTAGTGACGAATCTCCTCCTCCTCCGAAGAAAAAGAAAAATGGTTCTTCAGATTCTTTAAACAACGGTTCAAACGGGGATTCTCCTCATCAATCACCGGCAAATTCTTCACACTCGGATAATAATAATAAAACTGATGGAAATTCATCGGAATCCTTGTGCCAGTATTTAGTTTTAGAAGCCGTTAACGATCCTGCGGGAACCCTACCAAAATTTAATCAGGCATTTGGAAAATCATACCAGGTACAATGAGATAAAAAGAAATTTTCGAGAGCCTTGAAAAAAATTTGTCGATTTATAAAAAAATTTTTAA
Source organism: Pediculus humanus corporis (assembly GCF_000006295.1). Taxonomy (NCBI): domain Eukaryota; kingdom Metazoa; phylum Arthropoda; class Insecta; order Psocodea; family Pediculidae; genus Pediculus; species Pediculus humanus. The sequence goes on along the minus strand of NW_002987854.1, from coordinate 757,740 downwards.
AATTTTTTAAATTTTGTAGGTCAAAATGCCTCAAGCAATAAAATCCACGGATGATGTCACGGATGCGGTACCCGCGGAAGAAGAAATTTTCGATGATGGAGAATTGGAAAAATCAGATGGAAAATTATCGGATGATTCGAGAGCATCTTCTTTGACCGTTTTAAATCAAGTTCCTGTTACCGAGACACCGAGGGAATCATCAAACACGTTTGAAGAAATTGTACAAAAACCTGTAAAAAGTGTATATATTGACAAAGAAGTTAAATTGAATATGCAGGAGGGTTCTTCTGGGAAAGTCAACGAGGGAGCGGCTCTCGAATCCGCAAACATATCGACAATACACATGACGGAAGTACAACATCAACAACAACAACAGCAACCCCAGCAGCAGCAGCAACAAACGAATTTTAACAATTATTCAAATGCGCCCAAAGTCGCGAGGTCTTCTGTCGTGCAACAGCTGTTGAGAAAAGTACCAACAACGGGGCCGTCAACGCTCCAGGTTAGTTTTGATCGCTTGATTTAAATGTAATCAATCCATGAGGTCGGTTTCCAAACGTATTTATTTTTTTTTTTATTGTTTTGTGCTTGCTAGATTTTAACTGTCAAAAAGAAAATTTTCTTTTTTTTTTTAAATTTTAGTTGAAAAATTTATTCAAGACTGATTTATATATATATATTCACGTATATGTAGTTTGATTATTGTTGTTATTATTATTATTACTATGATTTTCCGTCGTTTCGACAGGATGATAATAATAATTAGAATTTTTCTTATTTATTGATTTGATAAATCAGATTTTTTTTTTTTTTTCAATGGGAAAGGTTTTTTTTTGCTTTCGTTTGATTAAATGAAATTTTCTTTTTTTCTTTTCTCTATTTTTTTTTTTTTTTTAAGAAGACGTTGTTATGCAAATAGATATGCATATATATAATGTGGTCTTTTTAAAATAAATATTTAATGATTTGTATTTTTAAAAGGAACTACATTGTATTATTACTATTATTATTATTATTTAATTTTTTATATATATATATATATTTTATTTATTACACGTTTTGTAGTTGTTGTTTTTTTTTTGGGGGGGTAGGGGAGGGGGGAGTGTTAAATTATCATTTTATTATTTTTATTTTTTCCCCACATACGCACACGACATCCTTCTTATATATGCTTTTTATTTGTTTCCTTTTTTTTTTAAAACACCGATATTAGTATTATTATTATTATTATTATTATTATTATTAATTTCTTTTTTACTTTTTTTTTTTATCGAATAGAAACAGTGCACCGCTTTTTATTTATTTATTTAAAAAAAAATTTTTTTGTAAACGACTGCATGCGACTGAAATTAGTTTAAGTAAGTAGTAGCTTTGAATATTTTGTGATTGTTCGATGGTATCTGCAAAGGCAAACGTAAAAATCATCATCATCATCATCATCATTCGAAAGAAAAAAGGAAAAGAATCAAATTGAAATTTAATCCAAAAAAAAAACTGTAGTGAATAAATATTTTAAAAAAATTTTCCTTAAAAACCCTTTTTTTTTCTCTCTCATAGTTTTCCTCGTGTTTCTACAGGATAAAACACGATGCGACGAAGTTGTCAAATGTTTTGATGACGTCATTAAATTTAAAATTTACGAATGTAAAAAAATCGTAAATTAAATATTGTTAATGTACACAACAGCCCAATTTTTTCGCGTGTAAAAAATGGAGGGAAAAAAAAACTTTTTAAATGACCAGAAATAATTTAAATCGGATGTAAATGATGATTATCCTATGATTACTTCCTGGAAAACCTTTTAAACAGCTCCAAAGTTTCCCGAGGTTTGCCGAAATAAAAGAAAATTACATGTGAAAATATGTTTTTTTTTTTTTTTTTTTATGTGAACGCCGTTGAAAAGTCGTTTTTATATAGAAGAATGCTTTGCTTGATGTTTTTTTTTTTTTGTAAAAGGTATGCATTGTTGAAAACATTTCTTTTTTTTCTAAAGGTACGGTATATGATTATTTTTCGAATTGTTCCTTTTTAAAAATTATTATTATTATTATTAAAGGTATAAATTTTTGCAGGCTGTAAATTCCATCAATACGGTTACGACGAAACAATTAAAAACACAAGATGCCGTTTCCGGTTCTACATTTATTTACACAACAGAAACTAGAGCTCAGTCTCAGATAGTAATACAAAGAGCTGTCGGACGTATTAATACCCCAACCATAAGTCAGGTTCGTGTTTTTCCGGTCTTTTAATAAATCGCTTCGATTTGTTTTTTTTTTTTGAACTGGTAAAGAATTTTTTTATCTTCAGGTTGCACCAATTATTTACACTCAAAATCCTGGAGATCAAACGGCGGCTCCCACTCAAACTTTACTTTTGGCTGCCGTACCTACCGGAACGAGGGGCGTGGCACCGGGAACGCAGCTGTTGCGAATACCTTCTAGTTCAGGAGTGTGGAAAATGGCATCTTCGGTTAATCCTCCGAAAATTGTTCAATTAAAACCAACTCAAAATTTAGTTCTTCAAAATAATCAAGATCAGAATTTATTGTTGCAAAGCGGACAACCTTTGCTTCTTCACCATTTGACAAGTCTTCCAATAAAGCCTATAAGTGTAGTTGCCAGCACTACGAAAACAAATCCAACCGTTAAAATGGATGTTAAAAATGATTTAAATATGGATCCGGGGAAAATGTGTTCGTTGCCACTCGAAGTGGATCAAACGACATTGAAAAACGATACCACGAGTCCATCGGCATCCGTTTCAGAACACGAAACCGTTTCACTCATGAAAGATATAAAAGAATTTGAAAATGTATTCGAGGAAACGAAGTTAAAATTTGAAATGGAAGAACAACAGGGTAATTGTTTGCCGGATATTGAAAATGTTTCCACGAGTAAAAATCCACTACCTCCCCAAGTGAACGTTCAAACGGGAGGAACCAACACTCAACCGGTACAACAAACGGTTTTGGTTCAACCGCAATTGATGCTTCACAAGCCGCAAATGATAATAACATCAGCGGTACCGAATCAACAAACGATTTTCACACAAAAAGTTGACAGCAAGCCTTTAACGATGGAAAAAGAACCGGAAAAAAGATTAATACTGACGGCAAATCCAAAATTATCCATCGATGACAGTTCTTCATCTCACGTTGCCGTTGCTTACGTGAGTCGTTCGACACCAACATCGGCAAACGTACAGAAACCTTTGGTCGTCGTCACGAATTATGCCCAACCATCGACGTCACCGGCTCCGAGCATAACATCTCAAAATTCATCGAGTCCGAACAGTGGCGTGAGTTCGGTATCATATTCGGGTTCGGGTAGTTCTTCTTGTAAAACACCACCCAAATCTAAATCTAGAAACGTTAAAACGGTTGTTAATCCATCGAAATCTCCTCCCGTTGCAAAACCGCAACAGAAACCACAAGAAGATGCCAACACAGCTCAAAAGATATACGCAATTTTAGAGGAATACGCGGTTCAACTCCGTAATTCTCCGGACATGAACAACCGACCAGCACCGCGTCGTCGTTCGAATCCACCCACGAGTACAAATTCTAAAAGGAAAAAAACGGTTTGCAAAAATAAAGAATCATTTTCCGATGGAGACGATACCAATTTTGTCGAAGATAGTACCGAACCTTTACCGAGTAGCGAGGATAGTTCGAGCGGAGTGACGGTTCTTCAAGTTTGCGTATCTTCCTCGCATTAAAATATATATACTTATCGTTTTTAGAAAATCCAGTAGCCATAGTGATGTAAAATTTAATTTTATCCATTAAAAAAAAAGAAAATAATTATAATGATGATGATGATGATGATGATGATATTGATGATGATGACGACGACGAGGATGCTAATAATGATTATGATGAAATCGTATGTAAATTCTATGTAAATATTATCACAAATGATGATGATGATGATGATAATGATTGTTACTTTTCATTGCAATTTTATATATATATATATATACATAAATATAATATTAAACAAAAAATAGATGATAATAATATTAGGGTAATACACAGGGTGTATAAAACCTTTTCTTAATTACATTGCGTAAACAGAAAAAAATTTTTTTTTTTTTTTTGAAGCGCGTATAGCGTTTATTGTGTATAAAAAAAAAATGGAAAAAAAAGGAAAAAAAATCTTTTTTTATTTATAATTATTTACTTAAAGAAAAATATTATCATTATTATTATTATTACGGTAATAAATTAATTTAAAAAAAAAATGTCGTCGTTTATATGTGTTATTTCACAAAAGTCAAAAAAAACAAAAAAATTTATTATTATTATTATTTGAATCGTTACACGAATGTTTGTGGTATTTGTTTTTTTAATATTATTATTATTATTAATTTTGGGGAGGAAGAAAGTTTAACCGGGGGGAGGGAGGGGTGAAGGTGACCATGTTCAAAACGATGTTTTCGATTTGGAATGAAAGGAGTAATAAAGGTTTAATTTGAATTAGGTGTTACCCTTTTAACCATTACCACGCGCACACGCTCACACTTTCGTAAGGTTGAGGGGGTGTGTGCGGTGAGTTATCATCCCTTAAATTCGTTTTGTTTTTTTTATTCTCCCCAATTTTAAGAGGAAATTTTTTTTTGTGTGTGTGTATCACTGGAAGCCTACATCAAGCCCACGTTATGTCTCATTATTATTATTATTATTTTATCGATTATCACTTATTATTTCGTGTAATTATTATTATTAATAAGTTCTCACTTATGTATTAATAAAAATTTATTAAAAAGAAACCAAATGATTGATAACATTATCAACAAAATGTAAATTTAAAATAATAATAATAATCAAAAAAAAAGTTATTTATTTTTTATTTTTTTAGTGCAATGTTACATAAAAATTGTTTTATACAACAAACGTTTTATTATTATTATTATTACGACGACATTTTTTTTTTTTTGTTTTGGAAGTTTTAGTGGTAGTGATAGTGATGATAAAATGAAATATATATATCAACATCAAAACCGTTTTTTTTTTTAAAATACAAAGTGTGTGGTGTGAAAAACCGTTGAGATCTCTCTCTTTTTCTCTTTCTCTCCCTCTCTCTCTCTATCTCTCTTTTTTAATTTATTTATTTATTTAAATTTTTTATTTGTATTTTTAAGATCATAATAATTCTAGATGATGTGTAGAAGTTTAAATAAAAAAATTTTATTAAAGCTTTAATAATAAATTTATTTATTTATTTGTGATTTCGTTGTACTAAAATAATAAAAAATTAATTAATTAAATAAATAAATAAAAAAAATGATGATTTCTTTTCTTATTTATTAATTATTAATTATTAATTATTATTATTTTGATTTTATTTATCGACTTTTAATTAAGACTGATTTTTTTTTTTATAATTTTTTTCGGTGTAACGAATTTTATTTTATTTATTAATAATAATAATAATAATACGACGACAGCTTTATATTAATTATTATTATTATTTTCTTTTGAAATTAATAATTAATTATTATTATTAATATTGATTTTATATGAAAAAAGTTTTACGGTAGCTTTAATTGAAAAAAAAAAATTATTTATTTAATTTCTATCTCTCTCTTCTATTTCTCCCTCTCTCTCTCTCTCTCTCTTTTCATCAATGCACGAATTGTAATAATAAATAAGTTTTAATTATTGTAATTTTTTTTTTAGTTGTAAAAAATAATTTATTTATTAATTAATTAATAGATAACAAAAAAAAATTTGACAAATTAAATTTTTTTGTTGTTTTTTTTTTTTTAAATTGAAATTTAAAAAATTTTAAAGGAAATCATCCAAATCCTTTTAAACCTTTTAATAATAATCCGCGTGTTATTATTGGTCACGTGACATTAATCCAAAAAAAAACATAAATAAATAAATAAATAAAAAAGAGAAAATAAAAATGGATGACGGAAGGTAAGGTTAAGAGTAAAAAATAAATATAAATATGATTTAAGAAGATGAAGAGGAATAGGAAGAAAGAAAAGGATAGAATGATGTGATAGAAAGAGATAAACATATACGTGTGTGTGTGTTGGTATAGGGATGAAAAGAAGGAAAATGAAATCATCTGGAAAAAACATCCCGTCGTAACATAATGGGATTATATGTAGCGTGGAAATGAAGGGAGGAAAGGGAGAGTGGGTAGGAGAGCGGGGAGGGGAAGAGGGAGTGGGGCTCTTCCTTTGTTAAACAATATAAAAGGCTCTCTTCTAACTTGTCAGAACCAAATATTTTATTGATTTTTCTTATTTCTTTTTTATTTTTTATTTTTATTTCCTTTTAAATTGACGTGGGAGGAAAATAAATAAATAAAAAAAAGAAAATTTTTTTTTTATTTTTTCACCTTTTTATTTATTTATTTATTTATTTTTAAAAAAATAGAAAATTTTTACCTATTTATTATTATTATTATTATTTTATCATCATCATTATTATCTTAAAGGGAATAAAAACGTCATCAGTACCACCCCAACCACCATCACCAGAACCACGTAGAATTATTAAAGTTATTTATTTATTTATTTATTAATATATTTTCATTTTTAATGTAATAATAATTATCATTATTAATATGGTTATTTCGAGAAAAGCAATACACGTATAATCATTATTATTATTATTATTATTATTAATATTATTTTTCAAAGTATAAAATCAATTAATTTAATATCAATATAAACGATAAAAAAGATTATTAATAATAATAATAAATATTTAAATGGGGGGTCACGACAGCAAGACGTCCCCCACAATTTGTTTACAATGAAAAGAAAAAAAAGGAAAATTAATTTTAACGGTCAAAGAAGGCGGTGATTAATATGGCTACGACGGATATTGTCAAACGACGGTAAAAGGGTCAACGACGATATAATTATCAATTTAAATTGTTTTGTGTTATGAAACAACATAAAACTAATTTTATTATTATTATTATTATTTACTGCTGTCGGTTTTGGGTGAGCGTTTTTTTTTTAACCGACAGCGCAGAGGGTGAAAATAAAAATAAAAAGGTGTAAAACGTGTCGTTCCCCCTCCTCCCCTTCCATCCGAATGCATGCGTCGTCGTCGTAGTCGGATGAAAATTGAAATGAATGTAGGAGTCGAAATTTTCACTCGGGGAAGACGAGTGAGGGGGTAAAAGGAAGAGGATCAAAAATGGAAATGTGACTGAGAAGGGGAGGGGAGGAAAAAGAAAGGTTGGGGAAAATCCGAGCGAGAGAGATAGCGCGAACTGAGGAAAAGGGAAGAGGGAAAAAGAGAAATGGAGGTAGTGAAAGAAGGGTTGAAAAGTTTTTTATTTAAAAAAAAAATTGTCGTGGCACTAAGAGCGAAAAGGAAGGAGGGGGGGGGAAACGAGAGAAAGAAAGAGTAAGAGAGTGAAAGAGTGAAAGAGAGAGAGAGCAAAACGGAATAAAAATAAAAAAAAATTTTATTTATTTTTTTTTCTTTTCCTTTTACATCCGGTATTTCGATTTTAATACGAATTTTCTTTTCTTTTCTTTTTTTACTTTTTTTTTGAATTAATAAATTTTATTATTATTATTATTATTATTATTATTATTATTATTATTATTATTATTCTCTTGTCAAGCTTCATTTGCACTTCAACTTTTTTCTTTTTTTTATTTATTTGACGCGTTGAACGTTTTGAGAATTAAATAAAAAAATTGAAAAAAAAAAAAAATGAAAAAAAAAAAAATTTTCTTTTTATTTTCCGCACAACATTATTATTATTATTATTATTAATTTTACGAACGGGGCGAATATTATTATTATTATTATTTTCATTTCAAAGGAAAACGTTTTGAAAACTTGTTTTTTTTTTTTTAAATTAAAATTCAATTTTTTATATGAAAATTTATGTAACTTAAATAAATTTTTTTTTGTCTGCTGTCACGACTTAAACAAAAGTGCAAAATTTTCATTAAACTAAAATTCAAGGAAAATTTCTACGTAATAATAATGATAATGATAATAATAAATAAAAATATTCTACGGAATTCTTATAACCCTTTTTTTGTTTTTAAAAGGGTAATTTTTTGGATCGATTAAATTAAGGTTCGACGTTAGGTTCGATCTGTTATCAGCGTTTGTTAGTGCTCGCGTTATCAGTAAGGAATCGAAGAAAAATCGTTGCACGAAAGGTTTTTGTCAATGTGACGTCATTTTATTTATACGTAAGAATGACAATTTTTTTTTTTTTCGCCCGAAAGGTTTGAGTCCTTCGAAAGAAATTTTATAATTTAAAGGAGGCATCGAAAAGGTAAGAAAACAAAGGAAAAAATGATTATGAAAAACGAGTGACGTAGGAAAAGGAAAAAGAAAAATTAGAAAAATTTCATTTTCACCCCTCGGATTAAAATAAATAAAAGGGAAATTTTTTTTCTTCATCCCTTAGAAAAAAGGGGACATAAAACGTTTTAGAATTGATGTATATAAATGAAAATCCGCCTTTGGAAATTTGATTCGTTGGTAAAAAACGTTGACTAAATTTTATCATCATTGGACTCTGGAAAATTACCCTGGAAAATCTTTCAAGCTCCTCCCCGAGCCGAAATGAATCGGGATAAAATTTTTAACGCAGAAGCTTTTCATCTGTTTTCTTCTTTGCCAAGTTCAGTCATAAATAATATTTAAAAAAAAAGGGAAAAAAGGGAAGAAAAAAAGGAAGAAAAAAAGGAAGAAAAAAAGGAAAAGAAGGAAGAAAAAACAAAAAAAAAAAAGAAAATTTTTTTTCCTTCTTCCTTTTTTTCCCTTTTTTTTGTTTTTTTTTTTTTCCTTTTTTTTACGGGGTTTTCGTCGTCGTCGTCGTCATCGTCGTCGTTCGCTTTTCCTTTTTTTTCGAAAAATTTTCTTCCTTCTTTCATAATTTTTTTTTGTCGGGAAAAGTAAATCGTTAACGAAAATATACATAAAAAAATGTTTTTAATTATTATTATTATTTACATATTAAAATATAAATCACTTTGTGTGATTTTTAATAAAAAATTAAAAGTGTTTTTATTACGTAATAAAATTATCGTTGAGTGTGTTTAAAATATTACCGGAAGTGGAAAAAGTTATCATGGAACGTTAATAACAAAATAAAAAAAATTTTCTCACCTGGACTTTAAATCAAAAAAAAAATTTCCCACCTGGACTTTAAATCAAAAAAAAAAATTTTTTTCTCCTTTTTTTTTTCCTTTAGGCTTCAAATCGTAAGTTTTTTTCTTTATATTTCTATCATTATTATTATTACTCTCATTATTATTATAACTATTATTATTATAAATTAATTACAATTAATCGATTGGTGCCACGTTACAAAAAATGAATTTTAATGTGGGAAAAAAAATGATGATGCTGCTGTTGCTCTGATTTTTTTATCATTATTATTATTATCAGCAAAATAAAAAATTGTTTGACTTCTCCTTTGTTATTATTACTATCATTATCATCATTATTATTTGCTGTTGGAAAATTGTCGTTATGGTGATTTTTTTTACAATTAATTTAAATAACCGAAGAGATGGAAGGTGAAAAAAATGAAAAAAAAAAAATTTTCCGTTGATTTAAAATTTTCCTTTGATTATTATCATTATTATTATTCTGTGGAAAATGAATGATAATAATAATGATAAGTAATAATTACAATTAGTAGTAAATAGTCTGTGAATAAATATGTACGGTGACGATGTAATTTTCTTTTTTTGTCGTCGTCGTTGTAAAGACAACCGGAGGAATCGATTTCATATTTTTTTTTTTTTTTTTATTTACTCATGTTTGTTTGTCGAGTGGTTGTTGTTGTAAAACCCAAGGCACCACACCAACCATCTGCGCTGTTGTATAAATATTTGCTATTAATTTTCAAAGGGTGGTGATGATGGTCGGTCGTGTAAGTTTTCTAATAATAGAGTAAAAAAGTAAAGGGATGATTAAGGGATGATAAGGACGTCGTACGAGGACAAAAATTACGTACCCGATTAAATGAATCCGTTAAAGGTATAAAAGAAAAAAAATTACCTTCCTGTCGATTTCGTTTGTTCGTTTGTTTGTTTGTTTTATTAATAAAAAAATTCAAAACGATTTCGATATGTATGTTTCGATATTTATATATAAATATAAATCCTTTTCTCAAGAATGTTTTCTTATAATTTGAGAATATTATTTAATGAGATCAAACAAACAAACAAACAAACAAAAAAAAAAGAAAATTTTATCCGATTTTATTTGTTTTTGTTTATATTTTTCCATGGGATATTTAATTTAATCCATGTAGCAAATATGGCGAACGAACAAACGGGAAATTGTTTTAAAAAAATTAATTGTTTATTTAAAATTGCGTAATAATAATAATTTTTTAACAAATATCCACGGATTATTTTATTATTATTATTATTATTATTATTATTATTATTATTATTATTATTATTATTATTATTATTATCAAATATGAAATTAATGATTTTTTTTTTTTAATTTACAGTTCAAAAAACGAGAGGAAAATTATATTCTGAGAAAAATGGTGGAAGAAGGAGATTCTCGATCGAGAATAACATCGACGAAAGCGTTAAATTTTTCCATAGAAAAAATAATGCAATTAAATACTGGAAAGGATAAAAATATAAAAAATTCAACGACTACGTCATCATCGTCGTCATCATCATCATCATCGTCATCGTCATCATCACCTACGTATTCCGTACATATAGATTCCGCATTTAAAAAATACGTACCGAACGTTATACAACGTCCCAATTACATGTTATATCAATATCCATTTTTTTATAATAATAATAATAATAATAATTCGCAAAGAATGTTACCCGTGTTATCGAAAGGTTCCCCGATTGATAACAGTAGAGAGTGCAATGATAAAATAAATTCACGATTAATATCGGATGATGATACGGAAAGGAATAATTCGGGGAAAAATGTCAAAACGGTTTTGACGACAAACAAGCAAAAAAATTTTGTGTGTTCGGAATGTGGTAAAGTGTTTAACGCTCATTATAATTTAACGAGGCACATGCCTGTACATACAGGTGCAAGACCTTTCATATGTAAAATATGCGGTAAAGGTTTTCGTCAAGCGTCTACTTTGTGCAGGCATAAGATAATACACACGTCGGAAAAACCTCACAAGTGTTTAACGTGCGGTAAAGCTTTCAATAGGAGTTCGACGTTAAACACCCACACACGAATACACGCCGGTTATAAACCTTTCGTGTGCGAACTTTGCGGAAAAGGTTTTCACCAAAAGGGAAATTATAAAAATCACAAATTGACACACAGCACGGAAAAAGCATATAAGTGTAACGTTTGTTCTAAAGCTTTTCATCAAGTGTATAATTTGACTTTTCACATGCACACGCACAATGAAAAAAAACCATACACGTGTAAAATATGCAGAAAAGGTTTCTGTAGGAATTTCGATTTGAAAAAACACGTTCGTAAATTACACGAAAATTCTTATTCGAATCATAAATCTCATCAGTCGTCGTCATCGTCATCGTCGTTAAACAATAACGGTACGACAAACAACAACCACAACAATAATACAAACGGTGGTAGTTATTATAATGTTTCCGCTGCGGAAAATTCATCATCTCTTTTTGCACCTTTTCTCTTACAACCTTCAGCTCCTTTTTATTTTGCCAAAATGATGTGATAATTTACTTATTATTATTATTATTTTTTGTTGTTTTGTTCATTCATTATTATTATTATTATTAAAAATGTAAATTGTAATTAAATTTAAATTATTTAAATAAATAAAATTTATTATTTAAAAAAAAAAAAAAAAATTTTTTTTGTTATTGTTTCGATAATAAATATTAATTTATACCGATTAAGAAATCGATTTAAATCGATAAAATAAAATCAATAAATTAACGGAAGAATCATTTTTCAAGGTTTCGAAAAATAAAAAAAATAAAAAAAAATTTGAACCTGAATTTGAACCTTAAATAACGAAAAAAAAAAAAAAATTTTTTTCGAAATGTTAAATTTCTCATAAAACAAAAACAAAAAAATTTGATTCATTCATAACGAAAATTTAATTTAACTCGAAAGCTTTAATTTAGGGGAGGGGAGGGGGAGGGGAAAAAGGAAAATTTTTTTATAAAAAAGGTAAAGAAAAAGAAAAAAAATGGCGAAGGTCCCCCATTTTTTTTTTTTTTTGAATATTTAGTAGTTATTAAATTAAATAAAAAGATGTCGGTGGTTTTGTTTTTTTTGTTTCATTTCGAAAACTCGTTTTCCACTTTAAAAAAAAAATATTTTATAAATTTTCCAACTAGATGGTTCTGAGGGTTCTGAGGTAAGATTTTCTTTTCTCCCCTTCCTCCCCACACCACCATTCCCCCCAAAGGGAAATTTCCCTCGTTTTTTATTTTAAATGTTTCTCGTCGTCGAGGATTTGTCCACAAAAAAAATGTCGCAAATTATTTTCGTGTGTTTTAGAGCGTGTTAAAATTCCATTTTATTTTTTTTTTTAAATTTGGGAAATCGATACGATCTTCCCTTCTCCTCCCCCTTCCTTCCCCCCTCCAAAAAAAAAACAAAGGTTAAATCCCAAATGGCATTAATTTTTCTTTTTGCAATTTAAGATGATTTTTAATTGGGTAAACGAGATTCTGAAACCGATTCTGTGTGTGTATTAGCAAACTTTAATTCGATATCCTAAATTTTTCCCCTCCCTTCCCCCACTAACATACATCACAATAAAACGGGAAGGAGAGGGAAGGGGAGAGGATACAGATCCGAGAGTATTATATATACTGGATTAGTATTTTTTTGTTTGTAGTTGTTTTTATGAATATAGTTGCGCAGGGGCAGAAGTTATATTTTCACGTGGTAGCAGAAAGAACACAAAAATCATTAAAAAAAAAAAAAAATTTTAGTGAATGGTCAATTTGCATGACGCTAACACCGCATGAAGGTGGGTGTGTGTGTGTATAAAATTTTTTTTTTTTTTATAAAAAAGTTTTGTGAAGTTTTTAGAGAGAGATAGAGAAATATAGAAAGAAAGAGAGAAAGAGAGAGAGAGAGAGTGAAAAGGAAAATATTACCGTAAGTTACAAAATGTTTTAACGAACATCAAAAAAATGTTTTTTTTTTGTTCATTTTTTTATTTAATTTTTTTATTTAATATTTTTTTTTTCTTACGTTTAAACCGTTTGTTGTTGTTGTTGTTGTTGTGGTTGTTGCTTTTTTGTTTGTTTTTTTAATAAAACATAAATCGATTAATTAATATTTTAACTAATAAAAAAAAAAAAAATTAAATAGTTTAAATTCCACCGCTTTTGATTTGATGTTTTTATTACTGTCGTATTAAATTGAGAAAAATACCTTCATTTAAAAATTCTGTACCTGATGGTACGTAGACCGTAACGATTTTTTTTTTTAACATCATCATCATTATCATTATTGATGTAGAGGAAAAAAAAAAAAAAAATCCCGCGTGAAACGGTTTGTGTCGTGTGTTAAACGTACGTCGTCTGGACTATTTATTTTATTAAATTTTATATTACTATCGTGCGGTAAATTATTTTTTATTGTTTGTTTGTTTGTTCGTTTGTTTTTTTTGACAACAATGACATATGACAGTTCAATTAGACGTATGTATGCAACAACAACAACAACCAAATATTTTTTAACACTATTTTGTCATATAACGGGAAAAAAAGTTTGACGACCAGAAATTTTCCATTGATTTCTTCGAAAGAAAATTTTAAAAAAACCGTCAACCGTTTTTTTTTATTAATACGTCACAACAGTAAAATAAGATAACAATCGTAGAATTTTATTACGTGGGGGGAAGAAAGGATACGGGGGGGAGGGAGAAAAAAAATCGATGAATTATTCATAAGCGTTGACCAGGGCAGGAGGATTTTAATGTCGAACATTAAAAAAAAATTTTTTTCCTTTTTTTTTTCTATTTTAATTACACTCATAGAATTTACAAAATGATTTTTAAATTTTACTCGCGACATTTATTTAATAAATAAATTCGCCATTTTGGAAATTTTTTTTTGTTTTACCCCGGAAAAAATTACAACATAATCGAAACCGAAAAAGTTCAGATGTGATTTTTAACAATAGGAAAGAAAAAGAAAACGTACGCGGAAAAACGCAAAAAATTAATTTCCCGCCCTTTTTTAGTTTTTTACACGACCCTCCGAAAATGTACTAATGCCCTAATTAAATAATAATAATAATAATTTTTTTTTCTCTCTCTCTCTCTCTCTCTCGTTCGACAAACAAAACAAAACAAAACGAAACAAAACTAAAAAAAGAGATCGATGAATGTGTGATTTATATATATTAATTTAATAATTGTAATTATTATCATTATTATTTAAGGTTCGTTCACCTCACACTTTACTGAACATTTTTTAAAAAAAATGTCCGGGGTTTTGATTTGTTATTAACAACAGTAAAAGTAATTCATTAAGCACCCCCTTCCGTCCGTCCCCCCTTACTAACTTACAAAAAATTGTTCGAAATGTTTTTAAGTTTTCCGGCAAGGGAAAATGATGATAATAAAGTTCAACATAATTATGTTTTAAGGGGGGAGGAGGAGGAGGAGAGGTGAAGGGTTTTGTTTTGTGATTAATAACCCCTCGCATTTTCAATCCGATTCAACCTTTTTATTATTTACCGCCATATTTAATTACTTTCGGTTTTGATTATTATTATTTTTTTTTTATAAACCTTGATCGGTGTCATTGATTATTTCCCGAAATAATTATTTGACTCTTAAATAAAAACACAACAAACACAACAAACAAATCGAACAACAACAACAAAAGAACGGGTATAATTTTTTTGTCGTGGCATTTTTAAAAAAATTAAAAATTTTTTCTTCGTTTGGGTTTTTTTTTTTTTTAAATAAAAATGGCGGAATGCAATTAACTAGACGACATTTTATTAGCGAGCATGAAATTATAATACAGGATTATAAATAAATATTAAATAAAAAAATAATTTGCGTGTTTGTAAAATAAAAAAAAAAACTTTTTCGTTCCATTTACATTAATTTTTATAGTTAATATAAAACAAAAAAATCGATATTTTCACAATCTGGAAAAGAAAAGTGTAAAAATTTACACAGATTCGAAATCGTTATATGCATTTCGGCCCTTTCCCCCACCCCCACCCCCCGCTGCAATCCAATTTCAACGAAAAAAACAAAAACAACCTTTAACGCGAACGATTATGTTTTTTTTTTGCAATGTTGGTACGCCTTATCGTTTAAAATTTTATTCGAAAACGAATCATAATTAAACCTGCCGGGGAGGAAGGAAGGGAGGGATGGAGGGGGTAGAACGGATAATATTAACGAATGAATGAATGAATGAATGGAAGATGCAACAAAATAGTTCAAATAAAAGTTGCTGACCTTTTAACCCACCCCCCCTCATTTTTAATAAAATTCAAATTTCAGATATCGATTGAAAAAAAAAAAAATTTTTTATGAATAACGAAATTTCCGTTAAGTGGAAAATCATAAGTTAATTATTATCATTATCATCATCTTGACCGCAATCGAAAAAGGGGAGAAAAAAAGGCGACAAAATGTTTTTGTTTTCTATATGGATTATTAACGTTTGGCTATTATCATTATCATCGTTCGGTTTGACAAATCCGTTAACGGAAATCGATTTGGATGTTGAAAATTTAGAAGAAATTGTAAGTCACGTGACTTTTCTTTTTTTTTTTGGATTTCACCGGAAATAGTTTTTTAAAAAAATAAATTTTCTTTTTTTTCTCGTTTGTTTTAGAATCGAAACAAAAGACAAGAAACATCAGGTATGAAATTATTTTGTTTGTTTGTTTGTTTCGTTTGTTTTGTTTGTTGTTTGTTTGTATTCGAAATGATTTCGAGGAAATTTTTTTTTGTTGATAGAAATATGCGATTTTGGTACGGATGTCGATCAGATAACTTGCGATTGGACGAATAAAAATGGTTCGAGTTTAAAATGGGAATTCGGTGCTGGATCCCTATCGAATTGGCTCGGGGGTCCCACGATGGATGCAAATGCCGATGGCAAAGGAGGTTATATATTTTTTGAAACGTCATTATTGGTACCTGATTCGAGAATGGCACAAAATGCTCTTATCGAAAGCGCCGTCGAACCTACAACGAGTTTGAATGGAAAATGCATTTCTTTTAAGTAAGAATTAACCTTTTTTTTTAACGGTTAATGACTTTTACAATAATAATAATAATAATAATTCATTTGTGAACCTTACGATTAAAATAAAGGTATAAAAAATTAATTTTTCGATTAAATTATGAAGTGATAAGAGGTAACAAACGATTGTTTACGATTGTTTTGCATGTTGACTGGAAATTATAGTTTAAAGAAAATTTTTGTTTGTTTGTTTGTTTGTTTGCAGTTATGCCATTGATGGTTTAAGCGTTGCAGGTTTAAGGGTTTTGCTTCATCCTATTAACGAAGAAGAAAACGATCATGATACTTTTGATAGGATATTATGGAGTTCGAAAGACGTGACTGATGGAAAATGGAAAAGAGCAGAAGTTTTGTATACTTTTAACAAAGAACATCAGGTATGAAAAATTTTCTTTAAAGTTTTCGGTTTGGTTTTGAATTGTTTGTAACGATTATTATGTTCATTCCCTTCAGATTATTTTCGAAGGGGTTGCTAAAGATTTAGGTGATCCGTTACGAAGATATAGAGGTTATGTTGCCGTTGACAATATCGCAAGACAACCTGGATCTGAATGTAAGGGTCATTGTACGTTTGAAGGAGGTTTTTGTTCGTGGTACAACGAAGATGGTGATGATTTTCAATGGTCGTTGGTGAGTAAACGAAATGAAGGTAAAAATTTTTCTTTGAATTTATGTAACACCGTTGGTCTTATGATTGAAGGGAAGAGGAAGTACGAATCCATCAACAGGACCCGCTTCCGATAGATCAAGTTCGCTACATGGAGGTATGGAAGGTGGTTTTGCTTTTATTGATTCATCATATCCTCGTAAACCTGGTGACATTGCATTACTTTCAAGCGAAGATTTTGAAGCCACTCGTGAGTTTCTCTAAAATTTTTTATCACATTTAAAAAAAAAGATTTAAGATTCGAGAATGTTCTTTTTTTTAATAGCCATGAACGAACCGCTTTGCTTAAGATTTTGGACACACATGTACGGAAGTGGAATCGGTACGTTGAGTGTTATTCTGAACGATAAAGACGAAGGTACAGATACCGAATTGTGGAGTCTTTCCGGAGAATCAGGAAATGTTTGGCATCAAGCAGAAGTACCCATATCATGTCCAAATTCATTTAGAATCATCATAGCCGGACAAGTTGGTCAAAATCAGTTGGGAAATATAGCCATCGATGACGTTTCTCTAATACCCGGAAGTTGTCCGAGTAATTATTATTAATTTTGGCACCTCATCTCATCAACCTAAACCTTACAGATTATTAATAAATTTTTTCTATTGAAGTTTCGCCTCAGGTAGCTGCCATAACACCAGGAGATTGTCGTTTTGAAGTCGACGAATGCGGTTGGACAAATGCAAGCCCGAGAGAACGAACGGATGATTTCGATTGGGAAAGAATAACTGGAATGGAAACAAGACCGTTAATGATTGATCATTCATTAGGTACAGATAAGGGATACTTTTTGGCATTGGGGAAAGGTAACACTCAACGTCCAGGATCGAGAGCTTTATTGGGTGGTAAAGAAATTAAAATGCAATTTCAACCCAGATGTATGACATTTTGGTAAGACACGACAAAAACTTCAAGAAACAATATTAATGTGTAAAAATGTTTAAACAATAAAATTTTTCATTCTTTTAAAAGGTACATATTAAACGAACCTTACATAGAACCACCAGGTTCCAGTTTGGGTTCATTGGCAATTTATACAAAAACATTTGATAAACATAACGTACCGATAGTAACTCCAAAATGGCAATTGTACAATCATCAAGGACCCGAATGGAAATTCGCACAAACTTTTATCAATGAAATTAATTATACCGTAAACAATAATAATAATAATAATAATAGTTTATTAATCATTTTATTAAAGGGAAACAAATTAATTTTTTTTTTCTATTTTTTGAATGGTTAGATAATAATTGAAGGAACATGGGGTTCGAGTAAAACAAACGGAATTATCGCTATTGATGACATAACTTTTTACAATGGCCAATGCTCTGGTAAAACAAACAAACAAACAAACAACATTAAATTCGTTAATTTTATTAACAACCGTTAACTAATTAACTTTTTTTTTCGTAACAGTTTTACCGAAAGAAGCTGAAATTCGACCTGGTGATTGTCATTTTGACAAAGACACATGCGGTTGGGTTATTGAAAATCATAAAACGGTACCTGTACAATCTTGGAAATTGGCAGTTAACACGAGGCGACCAGCTAATCTTTTAGATAAAACATTTGGTGCTCCAGGTTATTATCATTTTCTTTCGACATGTTTCTTTTTACTGAACAGATTTACTAAAAAAAAAATTTTCTTATTATTTTACAGAGGGTTACGTTTATTTTGATCTCTTCAATCACAATGCGGCAATTAACGAAGTTAATTTTGTATCTCCAGTAATTCCATCAAATAAAGAATCTTATTGTATGGCATTTTGGTTTGCCGCTTTCGGTGCTGGAGAAGATGCTCAATTGATAATAATGAGACAAGATAATACGACCAACGAAGAAAATCCAAAAGAAATCGTAAGTTTTAATAGTAAAGTGATGATGGCAAATAAAAAAGTTCAACAAATTTTACCGAACAAATTTTTTTTTTTTTTGTTAGCTTTGGCAAGTTCAAGCAGCCGATTTAGATTCTCAACGTCCTCTTTGGACTCCAGGACAACTCACGGTTGATGGTAGCACTGATTTTAACGTTGTCATGAGAGGTATGGCAACAAATGGAGGTTTTGCTATTGATGACATAACATTTTCAAACGGAGGTTGTCCCAGTAAGTCATAATGAAAAATTACCGTAAAAAAACAAAACAATTTATGAATTTTTTTTTTTTCTTTTAATCGCAATAAATATAAATGATAATAAAAATAAATAATTTTTCTTTTCGACGCCCCCCACGACTCCCCTAACGTAATTTTTTTCTGATTTAAAAATTGAGATTTTCAATTTTTTGTAGCTCGTCCAGAGCAAGCTAAAGTAAAATCTATGGAAAACGTGTAAATTACTATTATTATTAATACATTATTTTGGACATAACAACTTAATTAAAACGTCGATACAAACAAACAAACATCTTCGAAAAAATACTTTAATTTTTATATATATAATTATATTTTGTAGCATAATAAATTTTTTTTTTTTTTTTTTTTTTTATTGTTTAAATTTTTGTATAAAATTTTCTTGTTTTATTAATTAACTTTTGCCTTTTTTTATTTATTTATTTCTCCTTCTTAACATTTCGTCACTTTTTTTTTTCATTCATTCAAACTATTTGTAACTAATTTTTAATAATATTTCATCTTGTTAATTATTTCATTTAAAAAAAAAAAAAAAAAATTTTTTTTAAGCATTAACAGTGAGGTTACATTAATTGATTTTCTTTTTAATTAGGAAAGGGAAAATTTAAAATAAATAATAAATAAAATATATTTATTATATTTCATTATTATTAAAAAATAAGTAAATAATACGTTAAAAATAAATTGTGGAATATATAAAATTAAAATTAAAGTTAAAAAAACTTTGGAAGAACGATGATTGTGTAATTAAAAAAAAAAAAAAAATTAAAATTAATTGCACGAATATTTTTTTTAATAAATATGGGATTAATAATCACCAATTATTTAATAAATGATTTGAATTTAAACTTTTACCTATAGTTTGAACGTTGAAACCGATTTCAATTAATTTATCATGTTGTAAAATTTTACGTCCGTCAAATATATGAGCGGGTTTCATCATTTCGTTAAATATTTTTTCATAATCTAAATAAATAAATTCGTCCCATTCTGTGCATAAAACAATGGCGTGAGTTTTTGCAGTCGCCTCATACGGATCGTCAAATATCATAATGCTTTTCTCTTCGTTTTTCGTTTCCTGCGTCGTCAACGAAATTTTTAAATCCTCCATTATTTGTTTACTTTCAACTTTTGGATCGTATATGTTAAGTCTCGCGCCTTCTGCTAAAAGAGTTCTGCAAACAAATATGGCGGCAGATTCTCTCGTGTCACCCGTATCTTTTTTAAATGCAAAACCCAAAATAGCAATTTTTTTCCCAGTCACAGTGCAAAAAAGAGATTCTATTATTTTTTCTGTAAATCTTGTTTTTTGATATTGATTTATGTCCAATACTTGTTGCCAATAATTTGCGACGTGAGGTAAATTAAGGCACTCGCACATGTAAACTAAATTTAATAAATCTTTTTGAAAACAACTCCCACCGAAACCTATTGAAGCCTGTAAAAATTTTGAACCGATTCTTGAATCCATACCTATGGCAGCAGCAACTTCAGATACATCTCCACCTGTCACCTCACACACTGCTGATAATGAATTAATACTTGATATTCTTTGAGCTAAAAATGCATTGGCAGCAAGTTTTGATAATTCCGATGACCAAGTGTTGGTCGTAATTATGTTTTTTCTGGGTATCCAATGCTCGTAAATTGCACAAAGTGCTTCGATTGCAATAATTCCTTCTGGTGTGTTTTCACCACCTATTAATACCCTGTCAGGATTCAATAAATCTTTCACAGCAGTTCCTTCGGCTAAAAATTCTGGATTCGAAAGAACCTGATAACTGACTCCTTGCCTCTGATTGGCTTTTAATACTGTCATAATACTTTCAGCTGCTCTTACGGGAACTGTGCTTTTTTCAACAACAATTTTATTTTCCTCAGCAATATCAGCAATCATTCTAGCACAACTTTCTACAAATTTGAGATCAGCAGCTCTACCTTTTCCAATACCATATGTTTTAGTAGGAGTATTCACTGATATAAAAATCAAATCCGCTTCTTTAATTGCTGCATATACATCAGTAGAAAAAAATAAATTTTTATTTCTGCAATTTTTAACAATTTCATCTAAACCTGGTTCGTATATGGGAAGTTTGTCCGAGTTCCACTGTTTTATTCTTTCTTCATTTTTATCGATTACCGTTACTGTAATTTCCGGACATTTCAATGCGATAATACTACATGTAGGACCACCCACATACCCGGCACCAATGCAGCAAATCTTTTTCACTGACATTTCGTTATAAAAAAACCTTGAAAATAATTAAAAGAATTATTAAAATTAAAAAATTTAATTGTTAATTTAAAAATCTTACCACACATAATCGGAGGTAATTTTTTTTTTTTTTATTAAAGTAACTACGTTTACATTCACACATTTGTCAAATGTGATTTCTATATGTCAAAATAAATGTAAGTTTCGATTATTGTTTTCAAAAAAAAAAAACTCTTACCTATAAATAATAATACTTTTTTTTTTATAAAATGAAAACTAATTTTTTAAACTAAAATTTATTAATATCAACTGAGTAAATTATTAATGAATAATACAAATAATCTCATAGTTTAGGGTTTTGAACCAATAGTGCAATTTAATTTGTAACTTTTTACTTTAAACGTGTGTTCGAAAAATCAACGAATTAAAATATGTCAATGGATTATGTTTGACCGGCTTTTTAAAAAATAATCCCTTTTATTTAAAAAAAAAAAAAAAGAATAAATTAAACAAACTAAATAATTTATAATTTATTAAAAATAATTTAAATGTAAAAAGTTTTCTTTTTTTTTTTAATGAAATTTTTTTTAAAAAAAAGCGGTACAACACAAAACTAATTATTTTACGAACAACTATATTCTCCAGTAGCTGTTAATTTACGAACGGAAAACGTATGTTAGTAAACTATAACCGACTCAAAGGTGGACGTAGATAGATCGTTTGGTCAAGTGTTTTATCATTTTTTAATTACATTTTAACATTCTAATTGTAAAATTGTAATGTTTTTAAATTTAAAATATGTGAAACAACTTTAATTTTTAATTATAAATTAAAATTTTTTTACACAACTGGAAAACTTAGCCAACGAAAATTCAAAAGAAATTTTAACCGCCATCTTGCGAATGTCGGGTGGAGTCGGTGGCCTATACTATTTATTTACTATTTTCCTCTGGGTATAAGCAGTACGTAATTAAGAATGGGATGTGCGGTTAGCACGAATGGCGAAAAAGAAGCCATTGAAAGATCTAAAAAAATTGACAAAGACTTAAAAGCCGATGGAGAAAGGGCTGCTTGGGAAGTTAAATTATTACTACTGGGTAAGTTTTACCTTGTCAATAAGCCGAAGGGTATTTTTTTCCCCTGATTTTGTAATGATTGTTTTATCGTTATTCAAATACTTTTATTGACAAAATTATACTTAATTTGACACCTTTTACATAAGAATTTTTTTTTGGAAAGTTGATTAATATCAAAAGCTCTTTTACTTTTTTCAAATGGTAATATTTTTTTTTTTTATAAATAAAACCTCTGCAACAACACATTTTTAAAATTATTATTATTATTATTTATAAGGAGCTGGAGAGTCTGGGAAAAGCACAATTGTTAAGCAAATGAAAATAATACACGAGTTTGGATATTCACCTGAAGAATGCGAACAATACAGACCGGTTGTATACAGTAACACAATTCAAAGTTTGATGGCAATCATTAGAGCGATGGGTCAATTAAGAATACCTTTTGCTGATCCCAGCAGAGCAGTAAGCAAAAAATTTTTATTATATACATACCTTTTAAATATTTCACCCTTTCAAAATCAGTATGATACCAAATACTTTAACATTAAATCACAATCGTCTGCAGTTTCTCTCAAAATCATCAATGACAAAATGTTAAACTATTCGTTTAATTTTATTATAATTATTTACCTCATTTTAATTACTCGGATTAAAATAAATGGGTTTAGCAGTAAAAGAAATTTTTAAGATAAGTTAATCTAAATGACATAATAATAATAATTATTTGTAATGAAGAATTCTCTTTTTTTACAGTACTCTTTTGGAAATTATATATATATTTAAGGGGTGAGTTAAATGCAAGTTGTTGAAATATCGTTTAATGTCATGTCGCACAAAAAATTTTTGTGTCGTGAATGTGTTGATTTGTTTTTTTTTTTTTTTTTAAATTTAATTTTATTTATTTATTTTGTAATTTAGTAAAAGGATAACAGAGTAATAAAAATCATAAACAAATAAAAATAATAATAAAAAACTTTTCATATTGTCTGTTTTGACTACAAATATTTAAACATAGTTTATTCGAGTTTTTTTGTCGTTTACTTTTTCGCATTTTTTTCTTTTCAAAATTAAATCCTAGAAAAAAAAATTAAATTTTTAATTCAATCATTTAATTTTCTAAAACTTTCTATTGTTTATTATTATTATTATTAAATTGTAAATTTTTTTCTTTTGTTTTTTTCTCAATATAAATTTTGCATGAGTTTATCCAATGGAAAAAAAATAATATAAACACGTTAATTTTTTTAAAATCTCCTTATTAGGTGAAATTTTTCTTTTTTTTTAATGTGAAAATAGTAATTATTATTATTATTATTATTATTATTATTCGCTTGAGAAATAAATTTCAATAACGATAATTTTCTTTTTCTCACGGCCCCCTCCCCTCTCCCCCTTCCCCCGCTTCAATCACGCTTGTTTTGTTTTTGTTTTTGTTTTAATAAGAAAAATTCGTTTCTTTATTTTGTTTTTTTATTATTATTATTAAAAATGATCATCATCGTGACGTAAATAATTATTATGACTAAACCTTTAACGGATGATTATTATTATTATTATTATTATTATTATTTTGTAGGACAGTGCGAGGCAATTTTTCACATTGGCAAGCGCAGCGGAAGAAGGCGAACTCACGCCGGAACTTGTGATATTGATGAAAAAACTTTGGCAAGATGCCGGAGTCCAACATTGTTTTTCAAGATCCCGAGAATATCAGTTAAACGATTCAGCAGCTTATTATTTAAATTCGTTAGATAAAATATCTTTGCCAAATTACGTACCGAGTCAGCAAGATGTTTTGAGGACGAGAGTTAAAACGACGGGAATAGTCGAAACACATTTCACATTTAAAAATTTACGATTTAGGTAAATCTCTAATAACGAATAAGAAAAAATAATAAAAAAAAAAAAAACCGCCATGTTAAATCCGCCATTAATTAATTAATTATTATTATTATCGTTGTTGAAAAAAACGTGAACGCAGAATGTTCGACGTGGGAGGTCAGAGATCGGAAAGGAAAAAATGGATTCACTGTTTCGAAGGCGTGAACGCCATCATATTTTGCGTTGCACTTTCCGGCTACGATTTAGTTTTAGCAGAAGACGAAGAAATGAATAGAATGATCGAATCTATGAAATTATTCGATTCGATATGCAACAGCAAATGGTTCGTCGAAACGTCTATAATATTGTTCCTTAATAAAAAAGATCTTTTCGAAGAGAAAATCGTGAGGAGTCCGCTCACCATTTGCTTTCCAGAATACACAGGTTCGTTTGTCCGTTTTTATTTTTATGTCGTCTTGCTCCCTTTCCCCCCCCCCCCACCTTTCCCCCCAAGCATACCATATCTTCATCGTTATTATTATCATTATTATTATTTTACGTGCGAAATCGATGAAGCCGCGCCCTTTAACGATTTAATATTCACAAAATGTCATCTTAATAATGTCGTTAATAACGAGTCAAAGTCATTCCAATAAAATTGACCAAGAACAACAACGATAACAACCGCAACGTAAATCCTTGTTTGTCGTTTAGTCATTTTTTGTTTGTTTGTTTGTTTTCGCAGGGAACAACACGTACGAAGAAGCGGCAGCTTACATTCAAATGAAATTTGAAAATTTAAACAGGAGAAAAGATCAGAAAGAAATTTACACTCATTTCACTTGTGCCACGGACACGAACAACATACAATTTGTTTTTGACGATGTAACCGATGTTATTATAACAAACAATTTAAAAGATGCCGGATTGTTTTGATTTTTCTATATATAAAGCTGACGGGGGGGGGGGGAATTTTTTTTTACTTTATTTATTTTACGTAATAACGCGACGATTACTATTATTATTATTACATTTTTTTTTTTTTTTTTGATGAAGACGATGCCAATATTAATAATGCCAATTTTTGACTGGTTTGTCGATCTCTAGTTTATTAGTATTATTATTATTATTATTATTATTATTATTATTATTGTAGTCATTGTTTGTTTGAAAGTGTAACAAACGAAAAGCTGAAATATGTTTAAAAGAAAAAGTCGTCTCTCTATGATAATCACTAATATTAATATTATTATTATTATTAATATTAATATTTAATCATTTTAACCGTCGTTATTATTTTATTATTATTATGTATCATCACGCAAATGAATTTACATTACACGGATAATCGTCGCCATTGACGATTATTGATGGGAGGAGGAGTGGGGAGGAGGAGGAGAAGGTGGTAGTAGTGGTGGAGAGAAATTTAAAAATTATGAATGTAAATATATTTTTGTGTACGTGTGTTTGTTTGTTAGTGTGTGAAAGTGGGTGTGAGCGTGCGCGTGCATGTTCGTGGGGGGACATTTTTGTAATAATTTTTTTTTGGTTTTACAAAATGAAATGACCCCCCCCCCCGAACGTTGTTTGTCTGACAATAAAGAAAAAAGTGGCTTATTGTCGAGCCAAATTTCATGAGACTTGATAGAATCCCTTAAAAAAGGAGGGAAAATCGATGAAAGTGACGGACATTTTTTTTTTTAAAATAATTTTTTATTACGTGATAAAAGAAAGGGGGTTGGGGAGGGGAGGGGAGGGCTCGAGTACTCTCGTATTTATTATTTAACGCGGCCGTGATAAATATTATTATTATTATTATTATAATTATTGTTTACAAATATTGTGTCCAGTATGCATAAAAAAAATGAAATTTTTATACATAATTTTTTTTTTACAAGACTTAATAAAAAAAAACTTATTACTATTATTATTATTATCATCATTAGTATTATTATTATTATTATTTAATTAATTTTTTTTTTTTTTGTATAATTTTTTTATTAATTAAATAAAAGAAAAATGATATTATATTTACTTATGGCATAAGTTACGTAAATAATAATAAAATTCATATTTATTATTATTATCATTATTATCATCATTATTATTATTTATAATAATTTATTATGTTTAAAAAAAGAAAAAAATTAATTAATTATTAAATAAATAAATAAATGTGCCTTTTTTTTACTTTGATTTATTATTTTTTTATGTTTTTTATGTAAAGAACCTCGATTAAAATAATAATAATAATGATAATGATAATGATAATGATATTAAAATAATAATTATTTTAATAGAAGAAAAAAAACTTATTAATCGAGGTTTTATTTTTTAATAAATAAATAAATAAATAAAAGTGATTAATATAGTCATTCCACACTAGTTAATAAAAGTCTTATTAAAAAGCCATCCATTTATGTGATTATTTTTTTTTTTTTTATTTATGGGCACGTAGAGAGAGAGAGAGATAGAGAGAGATAAAAAGTGGGCTTAAATGAGTGCGTGAGTGTGTGCAAAATGTATGTGTGTGTGTGTGTGCGTGATCGATTTATTGATTGTTTGATTGATTTATTATAAAACTGATTATTATAAACGATGTCGATTTTTATCATTTTTATTAACTTTATTTTTTTTTGTAACGGGGGTTCCCTCTCCTCTAACGGAATTTTTTTCCTCAGAGGGGAGCCCCCCAAATTTTTTTTATTGGTAAAATCGACGTCGTTTGAATAAAATTTTTTTTTTTTTTTTGGTATTGTGAATATAATTATTTTATATACAATTTATTAATTTATTGTTTTATTTATTTTTACCTTAAAAATCCATTATTATTATTATTATTATTACTAGTCCTATCCGTGAAAATCCGTAGAATTTTCCGAATCGGAAAAACGTCTTCGTCTCATTTATAATTAACCCGATTTCGAAATTAAAAAAAAAAAAGAAACCGGAAATGGTAGTAGTAAGTATTTACCATCGCGAAAACCGGAAACGTAAATTACGATTTAATCGTGGATTTATGGGGGATTTTGTCTCCCCGTATCCTCTCGCCCCCCCCCCCCGTTGCGGAAAATCGTTTTCGATATTTTCGAGTGTCAAAATTAATCGAATGTTTTTTTTTTTTATTTAATTAAAAATAAATTAAAAACTTTAAATAAAAAATTATTATTATTATTATTATTATTATTCTCCAGAAAAAAATAAAAATAATAATGATAATAAAATTATTTAAAGTCCACGCCCTTGTATTTGAAGTAAACAAAAAAAAATGACTTTTATAACGTTTTGATATTAAGCTAAAAAAACTCATTCGCCAATGTAAAAATAATATTTTCCCCACGTTTTTAGGGGAAGTTTTTTTTTTTTTAGGCTCCACCCTGACCCCTTGCGGAGGTAAAATACAACAAATTAGGTCTTTTGCACATTTTGAACTTGGTTTCCTTTTTTTTCGGGGAGCGAGTAGGGAGGGGAGGGGAGGGATGAGGAAGTGTTCAATGGGGAGGTTGTAAGGTTAGTTAGTTTCCCTTTTACTTTTCTCTTTCTAATTTTCTTTCATTTGTTTTCCCTTTTTTTTTTTTTTTTATCTTTTTTCTCTCGTTTTGCGATCGATGGTGCTTTTTTTTCGGTTGTTTCCCCCCCTCCTCCTCCTCACCTCTCGTTTGGCTTTTTCGTTTTTTTCCTTTTTTTTAACTTTATTCCCGGAAGGAAGATGTTAATCTT